>NW_025920217.1:82718-283482 GCF_902686445.1 Sciurus carolinensis | reverse complement strand
ACTCTTGGAAATTGCAGATTTCCTCTCTTGATTAATATTCCCTCTATAGATTTCCAATAATTCACCTTTTAGCCTTCAGTAGCCTGAAGTCTTGAAGGAACTTGATAATGTGGTGCTCCACTAGGAAACTGGCATTCTATGGGAGGTGGCCTTCAGGTGGGGTATATTTCCTTTTGGCTCTGATTTGCTCCTGAGTCTCTCTTCTTGGCTTCTGGGTCTTGTCAAAGGTCTTCTAGCCTCCTGTAGGTGTCTCAGGAAGGGAGTTGCCCTTCCAATAATGATGGCCATGCCCTCAGGTAATTCAAAATGCCTGGACCAGCCTATAAAGAAGCCTCTGGTTAACTCCATGATGGCAACAAACCACAGCATGGTGGTCAGGTAGGGTTGTTAAGTGGTTGTGTCTGTATTTGGCCTGGTGGTTGGGTGGGTTGGCTACCCACTCCCCCACTCCAGAAGACAGGTGGGTTGGATGCCCACCTGCTACTTCCATGATGCAAGTGCCCTGACTCGCCCTTCAGCTCGCTCCACAACTACTTGAGAAAGAACTTATTATATTACTGATATTAAATTGAATATTTGTACTAATGATTTCTAAATAGGATAAAAGATATTTAGAGATTGATGGTTAGATTCTATAAGAAATACATGAAAAAATTGAAGAGTCAGAAATACGAGTGATATTGGCTAAACTATATTGTTTTTTTTCTGTGTGTGCACAAATATGTAATAACAAATCCCATCATACATGCAACTATAATGCAAGAATAAAAAAAAGAGGTGGAATTCAAGGAGTCAACCTATCATTATTTCTGTCTTTGACAATGAAGGACCATGAGTGATGGAATGTGGGTGACTTCTAGAAGCTGGAAATTGACCTTATCTTAGAAGTTAGCAAAGATATGGTGATCTCAGTCATACCACTTCAAAGCATTGTATTCTGCCCACAAACTGAATAAACAAGGAACTGGATCATCTACAACCTCCAGAAAGGAATATAGTTTCTGTAGACATCATGATTATCATGATCAATGAAGTCTGAGATCCAGATCAGACTTCCAGCTACAGAACAATAACATAAGTGGATTGTTTAAATATTAAGTTTGTGGTAAATTGTTATGGCAGTGATGGGGACAAATGAAACTTTGTATAGAATTTTTATCACCTACATCAAGTATTCCCCTATGCCAATGCTAATCTTAACTTAGAATATCTGCTAATTATGAAGGCATGCAGTATTTAAGTTCTGCAGAGAAATTCCATTTTGTAGGACTAGATGATGTGAAGGCACAGTCATAAGACATTAAAGTTAACAACTGGCAATTTTAAAAAATGGAATCTGAATCATATATAACTGTACATCAGTTTAATGGCATAAGAATATAATACTTATAACATATAACTTGGGATTTTCTTGGTCATCTTTAAAGATATTCTTTTTTATTTATTTTTATTGAAAACAAATAGGATACATGTTGTTTCTCTGGTTCTACATGAAGTAATGGTGTACCATTTATGTAATCATACATTTACACAGGGTAATGGTGTTTGATTCATTCTGTTATTTTTTTTCCTTCTCCCCACCCCTCCCACCCCTCTTTTCCCTCTATACAGTCCCTCCTTCCTCCATTTTTGCCTCCCTCTCACCCCCCATTATGTGTCATCATCCACTTATCAGCGAGATCATTAGTTTTTTGGTTTTTGAGATTGACTTATCTCCCTTAGCATGATATTCTTCAATTTCATCCATTTAGTTGCAAATGCCATAATTATATTATTCTTTATGACTGAGTAATATTCCATTGTATATATTTACCACAGTTTTCTTTATGCACTCATCAATTGAAGGACATCTAGGTTGTCTTGACTTAATTGGGATTTGCAATTTTTGCTGAGCATAGATTCTTATATCTAAAATAATGTTTCACCTTACTAATATGTTAACAAAGGTAAAGCAATCTTAAAGCTTAAGAAAAGTATTAATAGAATAAGGAAAGGGTAAATAGTACCAAATTATTGAATTAGTGAATTGAATACTTATGACCAACATAAGCAAGTATTTATATCATTCATATTTTCTGATTTTAAAATAATGTGATCCTTTAAAAAAAAACTTTTTTTTGGTATGAGAATAACAAGATTAAAGTATAAACCACTTTATTGAATCTTATATTTATTATAAGAATACTACAATAACTCAAAAGTAATTTCAAAAGGTAATCTCTTTTTTTTTTTTTTGCAGTACTGGGGATTGAACTCAGGGCCTTGTGCTTGTGAGGCAAGCACTCTACCAGCTGAGCTATCTCCCCAGACCAAAGAGTAATCTCTTTAGAAATTAACCTTTGGGTCCTTCTGACACATTTGGTTATGTATTTTATCACAGTTGTGGCCCATTATCATTTAAGGAATGGTTTAATATTTAAAAATGCAAAAAGCCTCTGGGAACTAAATGCAGTCAATTAGATAGATGATCAGACTGGATATGCCTTACAAAACTTAATTTTCTTGTGTGATTCAAAAATAGATGAGTGGGATATTTCCAAAGAAATTGAGAATGGAAAAATGTAGTAGCATGAAGTGGTCTGAAAAGAATAGATGTATTACAGTTAATGGTTACAAAATTGTGATCATAGAACTATGCATCAAGATGTTAATCTAGGAAGATCCAAACCCTCATAATCCCCTGGAAACACCAAATTAACTATAATATGTAGACCAGGACATGTTTGTGAGAACTCCAGAGACCAGTTGAAATGCTGTCGCAAACAGGTCAATGTGCAACCAAAAAAGGAATCCATCAAAAGGAACAGGAAAAATTGTGGGATTTTGCATGTCCATGTCCCACCCCCCCACAATACAAATGCAACCAGGAAGAATCTCCCATATCCCAGATCCTCCTTTGGAATGGAAGCAAAAGTATGGACTGTGAAGTCAATGTTTTGACTTATCTGGAGGCTGCTCACAGGACTGGTGTCTTGTTTTGCCTATTGGATTTTGTCTTGCTGAAGAAAATGATGGCATAGTTTAGAGCTTAAGAGATGTGTACTTTTGCACAAAGAAGTCATGGGCTTCTGAGAAGAAACAAGAAAGGCTGTTTGAGGAAGTCAAGGCAATATGAAGTATACAGGCCTAGAGAAGACATATCTCTCAGAAAAATCTGAGAGGTCTTACAGTCTCTAGCCAGGCTGATTGATGAAATTCTTCCCTGCCTGAAGCTACTTGTATAGACTTGGAAAGATGGTTATTTTCAAATGCCCAAACTGGGGGTGGGGCATTGGGGTTGGTGAGAACCACAAGGCATCCAAAGAAACAAGGACATTAGTTCAATCAAATGAACAAAAACCATGTTCCAGATACTGACCTTGAGGAAATGCAGATCTCTGAAGTTTCTGAAAATTTTAAAACTGTCTTAAAAATACTCAGTGGATCAAAAGAGAACACAGACAAAACAAAATTGGGAAAATGATGTATGAACAAAGTGAGTATCAGCAAAAAATGGAAATTATAAGAAAGGATCTGTTTCAGTCAGCTTTTTTACCACTATAACCAAAAGACCTGTTGAGCAATTTTAGAGGAGGAAAATTTTATTTGGCACTCAAAGTTTTCAGAGGTCTCGATTCACGGATAGCTGACTTCATTGTTCTGGGCCTGAGGTAAAGCAGAACATCAGGGTGGAAGGGTGTGGAGTAGATAAACTGCTCAGTACATAACAATCAGAAAGCAGAGAAAGCTCCACTCACCAGGGGAAAAAAATACCCTAAAGAAAAACCCCCAGTTACCTACCTCCTCCAGCCACATGCTAAGTGCCTAAAATTACCACCCAGTTAATCCATCCAAGTGGATTAACATGTTGATTAGGTTAATGCTTTTAAAACCCAATTATTTCACTGGTAAACTTACTTGTATTG
Organism: Sciurus carolinensis; assembly: GCF_902686445.1. Lineage (NCBI taxonomy): Eukaryota > Metazoa > Chordata > Mammalia > Rodentia > Sciuridae > Sciurus > Sciurus carolinensis. The sequence goes on along the minus strand of NW_025920217.1, from coordinate 279,577 downwards.
CCTTACACATGCATTTTTTGGGGGGATACTGCATATCTGAACATAACAGGAATACAATGTCTGATCTGAAATATTCACTATTAGACTTGATCAAAGAAAAGAAAGCATCAGGAAACTTGAAGAGAGGTCATTTAAAAACAATTAAGAACAGTAAAAGAAAAAAACTAAAGAAAGAGAACTTAAAGGACTCATGGGATACCATCATGTGGACCAATGCACACATTATGGGAGTCACAAAAAAGAAGAGAGAGGAAGAAGGGCAAAGAGTTTAGTTGTAGAACTAATGGCTGAGGAGGTCTTTTTCTGAGAAAAGAAATAGGCATCCAAATTCAAGAAGCTAAAAAAACTCCAGCTAAGAAATCCAGAGAACTACATCAAGATACAATGTAATCAAATTTCAAGTCAAAGACCAAAGGATCTTAAAAGTCAAAGACAAAGTTGCAGGAGAAAAGCAACTTGTCACACCCAAAGAAATCTGTGTAAGTATTTTATCAGATTTTTAGCAAAGACCTTGCAAGCCGGAATACAGTAGAATAGCACATTCCAAGTGAAAGTAAAAAAAAAAAAAATGTCAAAGTGTACTTTATTCAAAGAAGTTGTTCTTCAGAAATAAGAGAGAAATTAAGTCTTTCTTGGATAAACAAAAACATTAGAACAGCCCTACAAGAAGTTCTAAAGGAAATCCTTCAAGTTGAAATGTAAGTACATTAGACATCAAATATAAAGCCATATGAAAACAAAATTCTCTGGTAAAGGTAAATATATGAACAAATATAGTAAGTAGCTGTATTGTAATTTTGGTGCAAAGCATGTACTCTGAAAACCATAGAGGATTATTAAAGAAATTAAACCTTATATGTGAATTTTGAATTTATATTGTTTCATCCCATGTACAAGCTGGTTTTTTTCCCACAAATAATTTTTTTGTTTTGTTTGCATTTGGAGGGGTGTAAAGGAAAGTAGAATGTTTTATGAGTTTTGCTTCAGTGACTTTAGGAAAAATTAAAAGTCCTAAACTCTGGTTAAAATAAAATAAAAAAATAAAAATCTCTAAATAATGAACAGACGTGATCAGGGAGACAATATTCTTAAGATGCCAGTAGTCCTCAATTTAATCTACAGCATCATTATGTTCTTTATCAAAATCCCTGTTAGCTTCTTTGCAGAAATTGAAGGGCAGTTCTGAAATTTGTACTGAATTGTTGTTGACCCAGGATATCAGCATCAAGTTTAGAAAAGAAGTATACTTTCTTCCTATCTTTAAAATTAACTATAGCACTATAGTAGTGAATAGAGTGGTACTGGCTTGAAGTTGGACATACTGATCAGTGGACTAGAATCATAGTCAGCAATGAACCTTCATGTTTACAAGGAATTTATTTTTGCCATAGTACTAAAAGTGTTCAGTGAGAAGAGGATAAATTTTCAAATAATGATGCTGAGACAGCTGGGTAACTGCATACAAAGAATGGTGTTGCACTCCTGCCTTAAATCATATATTAAAAACCTACTGAAATGCATCAGAAGTCCCAATGTGTAAAGAGGTTAATGTATAAAACTTGGAAGAAAACATGTAAGTAAATCTTTGTGACCTTGGATTTGGCAGTGTTTTCTTAAGTATAGCTAAAAGCATAAGCAACTAAAGAAAAAACTAACAGAATAATGGGACCTTTGAAAATAAGAAATTTCTGTGTTTCAAAAGATATCAAGAACTGGGGATGTAGCTCAGTGGAAGAGTGCCTAGCATGTGTGAGGCACTGTGTTCCATCCTCAGCATCACAAATAGATAAATGAAGGTCCATCAACAACCAAAAAATTTAAAAAGAAAAACATATCAAGAAAATTTAAAAAGACAACTCACTGAATATTTTAAATATTTTCAAATTACATATTGAATAAGGGACTTCCATTCTGAGTATTTAAAAAAAACTGAGTAATAAAAATGCTCAATATACCCAATGAATTTGAATAGACATTTATGTATAAGAGATGTGTAAATGGTCAGTAAGCACATGAAATAGTACTCACCATTATTAGTCATCAGGGAAATGTAAAAGGAAACCATGATATAACACTTTACACTCAGCAGGATGGCTTATATAAAAAAGCCAAATGATTATAGATTTGAAGAAATTGAAACTCTTAACAGTGCTAATAAGATTATAAAATGTTATAACTACATAGAGAGGTAATTTGGCTGCTCATCCAAAAAAGGATTGTCAGGTTACCTTATATCTCAGCAATTCTACTAGGTGGGTGGTAAAGAAAAATGAAGGCATTTGTAGCCATAAAAATGTGTACATGATTTTTCATAGTAACATGACTTATAGTAGCCAACAAATAGAACTAGCCCAAATATCATCCAACTAATAATCAATAGATTTTTATATCTATTATAGAGGATTACTGTATTTATAATAATATTACTGTTATTGAAAAGGACTGATGTTTTATGCATGTTAAAATATAAATTTTAGCATTATGGAAATTCTTCAGAAATCTTAGAATGAACCCACCATTTGACCCAGCTATCCCACTCCTCCACTTATACACAAAGTACTTAAAATTAGCATGCTACAGTAACACAGCACATCAGCATTTATAACTGATCAATTCACAATAGCTAGATGGTGGAACCAAACTAGATGACCTTCAATAGATGAATGTATAAACTGTGGTATATATACAAAATGGAATATTATTCAGTCATAAAGAAGAATAAAATTTGCAGGTAAATGAATGGAGTTGGAGAATAACATGCTAAGTGAAAGAAGCCAATCCCAAAAAAACAGGTCAAATGTTTTCTATGATAAGTGGATTATGATATGTAATGGGGGAGGGGGTGGGGGGACAGTAAGAGAAGAATGGAGTAACTTTAGATTGTGTAGAAGAAAATGGGGGGGTGAGGCAGGAAAGAGAGTGAACCGAGACAGACATCATTACCCTATGTACATGTATGATTACATGAATGGTGTGAATCTACATCATGTACTTAGATATAAAATGTTGTACTCCATTTGTGTACAATGAATCAAAATGCAGTCTGTAAAAAAACCCATGAATTTTGAAAACATTATAAGTGAAATAATTCATTCACAAAAGACCATATGGTATGATTCAATTTGTATGAAAATCAAGAAAAATCTATAGACAGAAAGTAGTTAGTGGTTGACTGGGAGACTTGAGGTAAAGTGTTGGGATGATGCTAATGGTAAGATTATTTTTGGAGTTGGAAAGTGTTCTAAAACTGGTTGTGGTGATGGGTTGCACAATTTTATTAATATTCTAAAAATCACTGAATTATACAGTTTAAAAGTTTGGTTGTGGGTGAATCAGATACTGAACCCAAATCCATTTACTCACCTCTGGTAAAGAAGCTCAGTGAACCATGAACAAGTTATTGGAGTGAGGATAAAGATATATTCAGTTAGCCAGCAAAATTGAGAAGATGGTACTACTACCCCAAAAGATCATCTTGACACAAGCTTCAGACTACATTTATCTTTAGACAAGGGGAAAAGAGAAAGTGGTGTGGTTAGGAAAGGATCTATGACTGGGAACTTCCAGGCACCCGTTTAATGGTCTGGAGTTGGATATTGCAAAATCTGGTAGTTGGAAATCTGTTCATCATGATGCCCCTGTAAAACTTAAAATATCTTAGATACCCTTTTCTTGTTGCCTTTAGTGTTGAAATGGGAGGAGAAACATTAGGGAAATTTTGGGCAAATCAACCTTTTAATACCAGTTCTGAACAACACTCCTTAAGCTACTAATGTGTCTATATGTAGAGTTGAACAGCAAAAATCTGACCCAAAAAATTAAGGTAGCAAAGGAGACAGATGAAATGCAAAGGCAAAGATGCCAGATTTTTCACCCTGTTTAGTCACCCTGCGGATATCTGCATAGGCCCAAATGAACAGTTAGTGCTTTTCTTTCCTTTTTTTTCTTTTAGTCATAAATGGACACAATGCTTTTGTTTATTTATTTCTATGTGTTGCTGAGGCTAGAACCCAGTGCCTCACATGTGCTAGTCAAGTGCCTTACCTTCCACAGAGCCACAACTCTTGCCCAATAGTTATTTCTTTTGACAAAAGCAGCCTTCAAGTCCTTGAAAGGTAATATAGGCAACAGTTATCATCATAAACCCACATGTCAGAGGCATTCTCTGCAGCAGAGCTAGTGAAAGACTAATATAATAATATATTGATCAGCTGTGTGATTTGACCTTCAAAATTGGTGATTTTTAAAGTCACCTGGAAGTAAGTGAAGCTGGAGAGTTTATTTAGATTTTCCCTCAGTTACAAATTATGTCTCAAAAAATTTATTGCTAAAAAACCCACTACCACAACAAAAACAATATAACCAGGGATACATGGTGCTCTTGGTCTTTGTGCCTCCTAAGTCTCTATATTTTGGACACTTTACCATCTCCTTTCTCCCCCTCCTCATGTTTTATGTTATTACACTGAAGAGTCTGAATTTTTTGAATATCTTGTAGTCTTAATTATTCTGAATGTTTCCTTGTAGGGTTATGTAACCTGTTTCCTGGAAGGAATGCTTTATATTTAGTTACATATTAAAATGAGGTGGGAAAGTTTAACACATAAAATTTTACTGAGATTGTGATCTTAACAGAGTATGTAGTTATCAAATTGCATTTATTCATGAAAGTATCCATAAAAGTACTCTTTGGTTATTTTTCAAATTATGAAATGTCTGTAATGTTTTCTTTTTCTGTTTGAGGTTTTATTGTTTGAATTATAGGAAATGATACCTTAACACTAGTAGGAAGCCAGTGAAGAACATTGAGGGGGAAAATAGTACCAGGTTTATTCTTTCAAAGGATTGTGCTGACTGTTACATGGAGGTAGGAATGGAGTCAATCACATGACTGTAGTGGGAGAATAATTAGGAAACTCTTATGTAACTAAGATGAAATAAGGTATCAATTTGGATTGGGAGGGTGTGTATAGAGTTAGAACTGCACTATTTTGAAAGGAGATAAAATTGATCGGACATGTTAATTGATTCCATGAAAGAATTGAAGTGTCAAGGTTGACATTCAGGTTTATGACTTTTGCAACTGTATGAGTATTGATAGCAGTAACTCAGAGTAGGAACTATTGGGGAGGAAATCTCAGTATGTAGGGTAACCTGACAAGTTTCTTTTGGATATGTTGAGTTTGAGATGACTTTGAAACAGCAAAATGGATGGTGTCTAGGAGCTATTGCCATGAAAGACCAAAATTCTTGGAGAGGTTATATATATAAACGTTAGTCATCAGCTTATAGTAGCTAATATCAAATGTTGAGTAACTCAAATATTTAACAGTCAGACAAATGAGAATAAATAAGCAAAAGAGACTGGTAAGTAGTAGCCAAAGAAGTAGAAGGGAAACCAGGAGAAATTGATGTCACAAAATCTGAAGAGGGAGAGTATTTCAAAAGGAGAAAGTACCACATCTTGCTTCAAGAGATCAAATATGCATTTTGAAACTAAGGTTTATTTTCATAGCTTATTAGTCATGTTTGTGGTTGTGTATATGATTTTGTATCCTGGATTTGCTTTACTCAATTTATCAATAATGTGTTTCTACTTTGCTCATTGTATTCTTTTTTTTTTCTTTTTTTGTACTAGGAACTGAACTCAGGGGTACTTGACTACTGAGCCACATCCCCAGCCTTATTTTGTATTTTGTTTAGAGACAGGGTCTCACTGAGTTGCCTAGTGCCTCACTTTTGTGGAGGCTAGCTTTGAACTCAGGATCCTTCTGCCTCATCTCCCATGCTGCTGAGATTACAGGCACACAACATTTGCGTTCTTTTATGATATTCTCATTCAGATGCAGCGGCATGAGAAAACAGAGAGTCTCAGAGGAAGAAAAACAACAGAGTTTATATATTCACAGGTCTTAGAGACAGAAGGCACTGCAGGTTATGCAAAGCTACATGAGAGACACCAGAGTGGTCAAGAGGTTGAAGATAGAAACAAGGGGAAAACATTAGAAAGGAAAGACTAGGCAGGGTGAATAGGAGTGGCTAGCTAGAATAATATTCCTAAGGCATGGATCACACAGAGGAGGTTTGACTCTGGATTGGATAGATCAAAGGCATCTTCAAGTATGCTTTTTGTTGTCTGTAAGAATTGGCTAGCTCAGGGAGGGTCAGTCTTTCCCCAGCTAGAGGGCTTTTTAAAACATATTGAAACATCATAATACATATACAGAAAATAAGTATACATACAATACATTCATAATCTTTAGTCCATCGATGTAAAGTTAACTTAAAATTTTCCTGTTAACCATTCTGATATTTCCAGGTTTATGCTGTTATAAACAAAGATCTTTGTACATGTGGTTTTGCAGGGGTATATTTTAGGTGACTTCTTAGATTGCTTAAAATTTTAGAAGTAGTGTTTTTTTATCAGAGCATTAGGATATATCTTTATGGTCTTTAAAGTCATTTAGCAAAATGACCTACTTTTGAAGCAAATGTCATCACATCTTTTAAAATTTTTAAATTTTTACAAATTGACATTAATTATAATAATATAGATGTGTAAAGAGGAAACTAAATGCCAAAGTTATTAAAATCCATCTGTTAATATATTTAGAAAATATCCTTTCACATATCTTTTTCAATATAAATTTAAATAGCCATTTTTTATAAATTGGATTTTTTTAATAACTCACCTTTATATTTATTGATTAGATGCAGAATGACACTTCATTTCCTGTTCTGAAGACAGTCAAATCTTTTCAATTGACTTACCAATTTATCCTTGACAAGTGATTCAGAAAGATAAATGAGCCTTCTGACTTTACATATATGAATGTTTGTATACATACATAGAGATGTTTTACCCTATGATCTAATCCATGCTTCTGATTTAAATATAACTGTTTTCTCAATAAAGAGCATTAATTTTTAAAATTGAAACAAATCATCTTCACTCTTCTCACTCTCTGTGCTTTTTATTTTTATGTTATTTCTATAAATAAACAAAAATCTCCAATCTTGAAACCAACTTACAATGGCAGTCTGAGGCTTTTTTTAAAAATAACTTTTAAAATATTTTTTAAATGTAAAAACTCTGAAATTACAAACAAAAAATTTACAATTTTACAGTATATATCTAATTTATTTTTTAAATAATATTCTGAATTGTTTTTATACAAGAAATCAAGTGCTATTTTTTCCAAATGAAACTTCTATATAAGCTAAAAGAGGATGTGTGATCTTGCCCCATTAAAAATCAATACACATTTTATTGTTTTATTCTGGTACTTCAATGATTTCAAAGAAGAAGGATCACATTTGGTAGGATCACATAACTTCTTTCTGATATGTCATCTTTCTCTTTCTGGAAATGTACAAACTCCTTTAGTTTTTCAAGCTGTTGTTCCTGTCTTCTGCATTGCTGCTGGGCAGTCTTGAGATTCTTCCTGAGTTTTTCAACTTGTTGTTATAGTTGATGAATCCTTTTCCTCTGGTGCATTGTAGCCTCCAGAGTATAGTTGTAGTCACAGAAAACTGAAAGATTATCAGAGGTCTGAAGAGGCAGCATTAATAACCCAATAGCAGCATCAACCTGAGAAATGGGAGGTGTTAAAGGAGGCAGAGAAGTTGTTCTTGTGGCTCCAGAAGATCTTCCTTCTTGTCATGTGGCTCAGTACAAAGAAATATTGTGGGTACAGCATTCTCTTTCAGTAACTTGTTGCACTCCCTCTTAAAGCAGTGTGGAGTAAAATGTTCTGAACAAATACTGCTATACTTGTTGGGCTTAAAGTTTCTTCTTCTGACAGCTGCCTCACACTTTTCACAAAGACTGGATCAAGTAAGAGAAAACTTGTGGGAAGAAATAGGTTTATCCTTATCGTATCAGTTCTTGCAGCAGTAGGCTGAACAGAACTGCACCATCCTTCTGGTCCTCAGTCACTTCACCTAAGCTGCACCAGAAGGAAAGTGAAAGGACTCACAGTGTCGCTGAGCTCGGTTTTGACACTCTCGCTTCTTCTGTATATTTGGTCAACAGTTTACAATGAAGAAAGCCTCACTAGGGGGTGACTACTGTGCCTGTATTGTTGTTTGCATTAGCAGAAGGACCACAGCCATTGGCCATCTCTCATCTCCAAGATGGCAGAGGCCTAATTTGGATTATTTATTATGCTTGCTATGGAATATTCTATGATAATAAGAATAAATCTAGGTTATCTTTTTTTTATTGTAAACAAATGGGATACATGTTGTTTCTCTGTTTGTACATGGCGTAAAGACATACCATTTGTGTAATCATACATTTACATAGAGCAATGACGTTTGACTCATTATTTTTTACCCTTCCCCCCACCCCTCCAACCCTGCTTTTCCCTCTATACAGTCCTTCCTTCCTCCATTCTTGCCTCCCTCCCTAACCCTAACTCTAACCCTAACACTAACTCCTCCCACCCCCCGTTATGTGTCATCATCCACTTATTAGCAATATCATTCGTCCTTTGGTTTTTTGAGATTGGCTTATCTCACTTAGCATGATATTCTCCAGTTTTATCCATTTGCCTGCAAATGCCATAATTTTATCATTCTTTATGGCTGAGTAATATTCCATTGTATATATGTATACCACAGTTTCTTTATCCATTCATCAATTGAAGGACATCTAGGTTGGTTCCACAATCTGGCTATTGTGAACTGAGCAGCTATGAACATTGATGTGGCTGTATCTCTGTAATATGCTGATTTTAAGTCCATTGGGTATAGGCAGAGGAGTGGGATAGCTGGGTCAAATGGTGGTTCCATTCCAAGTTTTCTAAGAAGTCTCCACACTGCTTTCCAGAGTGGCTACACTAATTTGCAGCCCCACCAGCAATGTATGAGTGTACCTTTCTCCCCACATCCTCACCAACACCTATTGTTGCTTGTGTTCTTGATAATCACCATTCTAATTGGGGTGAGATGGAATCTTAGGGTGGTTTTGATTTGCATTTCTCTTATTACTAAAGATGCTGAACATTTTTCCTTATATTTGTTGATTGCTTGTACATCTTCTTCTGTGAGCTGTCTATTCATTTCTTAGTCCATTTGTCAATTGGATTATTTGCATTCTTGGTGTAGAGTTTTTTGAGTTCTTTATAGATTCTGGAGATTAGTGCTCTATCTGAAGTATGATTGGCAAAGATTTTCTCCTACTCTGTAGGCTCTTTCTTCACATTGCTGATAGTTTCCTTTGCTGAGAGAAAGTCTTTTAGTTTGAATCTATCCCAGTTGTTGATTCTTGCTTTTATTTCTTGTGCTATGGGAGTCCTGTTGAGGAAGTTTGGTCCTAAGTTGACATGTTGAAGCTCTGGACCTACTTTTTCTTCTATAAGATGCATGGTCTCTGGACTGATTCTGAGGTCCTTAATCCATTTTGAGTTTAGTTTCATGCATGGTGAGAGATATGGGTTTAGTTTCATTCTGTTGCATATGGATTTCCAATTCTCCCAGCACCATTTGTTGAAGAGGCTATCTTTTCTCCTTGCATATTTTTGTCCCCTTTGTCTAGTATGAGAAAATTGTATTTATTTGGGTTTGTAGCCATGCACTCTATTCTGTACCATTGATCCAGCTTTCTATTTTGGAACCAATACCATGCCGTTTTTGTTACTATTGCTTTGTAGTAGAGTTGAAGATATGGTATTGCGATACCCCCTGCTTCACTCTTTCTGCCAAGGATTGCTTTAGCTATTCTGGGTTTTTTATTCTTCCAGATGAATTTCATAATTGCTTGCTCTATTTCTGTAAGGAACGTCATTGTAATTTTAATTGGAATTGCATTGAATCTGTATAGCACTTTTGGTAGTATAGCCATTTTAACAATATTAATTCTTCCTATCCAAGAACATGGGAGATCTTTCCATCTTGTAAGGTTTTTTTTAATTTCTTTCTTTAGTGTTCTGTAGTTCTCATTGTAGAGGTCTTTCACCTCTTTTGTGAGATTGATTCCCAAGTATTTTATTTTTTTTGAAGCTATTGTGAATGGGGTAGTTTTCCTACTTTCTCTACTTTCTCTTTCTGAAGATTCATTGCTTATGTATAAAAATGCCTTGGATTTATGTGCATTGATCTTATATCCCGCTACTTTACTGAATTCACTAATGAGATCTAAAAGTTTTCTGGTGGAATTTCCTGGTTCCTCTAAGTATACAATCATATCATCAGCAAATAGGAATAGTTTGAGTTCTTCTTTTCCTATTCGTATCCCTTTAATTTCTTTGGTCTCTCCTAATTGCTCTGGCTAGAGTTTCAAGGACGATATTGAATAGAAGTGGTGAAAGAGGGCATCCCTGCCTTGTTCTAGTTTTGAGAGGGAAGGCTTTCAGATTTTCACCATTTAGAATGATATTAGCCATGGGCTTAGCATAGATGACCTTTACAATGTTAAGAAATGTTCCCACTTTCCCTAATTTTGTAGTGGTTTGAGCATGAAGGGGTGCTGTATTTTATCAAATGCTTTCTCTGCATCTATTGAAATAAACATGTAATTCTTGACTTTAAGTCTATTCATATGGTGAATGACATTTATTGATTTCCTGATGTTGAACCAACCTTGCATCCCTGGGATGAAACCCACTTGATCATGGTGCACTATTTTTTTAATATGTTTTTTATGGGATTTGCTAAAATTTTCTTTAGAACTTTTGAATCGATGTTCATTAAGGATATTGGTCTGAAATTTTCTTTCCTTTATGTGTCTCTGTCTGGTTTAGGTATCAGGGTAATATTGGCTCCATAGAAAGAGTTTGGGAGGGTTCCCTCCTCTTCCATTTTATGGAATACTTTGAGAAGTATTGGAATGCACTCTCTTTAAAGATTTTGTAGAACTCGGCTGAGAATTCATCTGGTCCTGGACTTTTCTTTGTTGGTTGGCTTTTGATGACTTCTTCTATTTCATTACTTGAAATTGGTCTATTTAAATTGTGTATGTCCTCCTCATTCAGTTTGGGCAATTCATATATATCTAGAAACCTGTTGATGTCTTTGATATTTTCTATTTTGCTGGAATATAGATTTTTAAAATTGCTTCTAATTATGTTTTGTATTTCAGTCATGTCTGTTGTGATATTTCCTTGTTCATTCCGAATTTTAGATATTTGGGTTTTCTCTCGTCTTCTCTTTGCTAGTGTGGCTAAAGGTTTATCAACTTTGTTTATTTTTTCGAAGAACCAACTATGTATTTTATCAATTTTTGTATTGTTTCTTTTGTTTCAATTTCGTTGATTTAAGCTCTTAGTTTAACTATTTCCTGTCTTCTACTACTTTTGGTGTTGGTCTGTTCTTCTTCGTCTGGGCTTTGAGCTGTAGTGTTAGGTCGTTTATTTGTTGAGTTTTACTTCTTTTATTAAATGCGCTCCATGAAATAAATCTTCCTCTAAGTACTGCTTTCATAGTGTCCCAGAGATTTTGATATGTTTCTTTGTTCTCATTTACCTCTAAGAATTTTTTAATTTCCTTCCTAATATCTTCTGTTATCCATTCATCATATAATAGCATATTGTTTAATCTCCAGGTGTTGGAGTAGTTTCTGTTTTTTCCTCTTTCATTTATTTCTAACTTCAATCCATTATGATCTGATAGAATACAAGGTAGTGTCTCTATCTTCTTGTATTTGCTAACAGTTAGCTTTGTGGCTTAATATATGGTCTACTTTAGAGAAGGATCCATGTGCTGCTGAGAAGAAAGTGCATTCGCTCTTGATTGGATGGTATATTCTATAAATGTCTGTTAAGTCTAAATTATTGATTGTGTTATTGAGATCTATGGTTTCTTTGTTCAAGTTTTGTTTGGAAGATCTGTCCAGTGGTGAGAGAGGCATGTTAAAATCGCCTAATATTATTATGTTATGGTGTATTTGGTTTTTAAAATTGAGAAGGATTTGTTTGACATACATGGATGAGCCACTGTTTGGGGCATAGATGTTTATGATTGTTATATCTTGCTGATTTATGCTTCCCCTAAGCAGTATGAAATGTCCTTCTTTATCCCTTCTGACTAACATTGGCTTGAAGTCCACATTATCTGAAATGAGGATGGATACTCCAGCTTTTTTGCTGAGTCCATGTGCATGGTATGTTTTTTTCCATCCTTTTACCTATTTTCTATGGGTATCTCTTTCTATGAGGTGAGTCTCTTGCAGGCAATATATTGTTGGATCTTTCTTTTTAATCCAATCTTCCTGTCTATGTCTTTTGATTGATGAATTCAGGCCATCAACATTCAGGGTTATTATTGAGATATGATTTGTATTCCCGGTCATTTGATTCATATTTTAAATTTTATTTATTTATTTATTTATTTTTTCACACAACTTGGTTCCTCCTTTTTTGACAGTTCCTTTAGGATAATTCCTCCCTTTGCTGATTTGCTTCTTTGTTTTTTATCTCTTCCTCATGGAATATTTTGTTGAGAATGTTCTGTAATGCTGGCTTTCTTTTTGTAAATTCATTTAGTTTTTGTTTATCATCGAATGATTTTACTTCATCGTCAAATTGGAAGGTAAGTTTTGCTGGGTATAAGATTCTTGGTTGGCATACATTTTCTTTCAGAGCTTGAAAAATGTTGTTCCAGGCCCTTCTAGCTTTTAGGGTCTGGATTGAAAAATCTGCTGATATCCATATTGGTTTCCCCCTGAATGTAATTTGGTTCTTTTCTCTCACAGCCTTTAAAATTCTGTCTTTATTTTGTATATTAGGTATTTTCATTATAATGAGCCTTGGTGTGGGTCTGTTGTAATTTTGTGTATTTGGAGTCCTATAAGCCTCTTGAACTTTATTTTCCATTTCATTCTTCAGATTTGGGAAATTTTCTGATATTATTTCATTGAATAGATTGTTCATTCCTTTGGTTTGTTTCTCTAAGCCTTCCTCAATCCCAATAATTCTCAAATTTGGCCTTTTCATGATATCCCATAGTTCTTGTAGATTCTGTTCATGATTTCTTTCCATCTTCTCTGTTTGTTCAACTTTGTTATCAAGGTTAAATATTTTGTCTTCAATATCTGAAGTTCTGTCTTCCAGGTGTTCTATCCTATTGGTTATGCTTTCTATGGAGTTCTTCATTTGGTTTTCTGTTTCCTTCATTTCAAGGATTTCTGTTTGTTTTTTTTCAATATCTCTAACTCTTTATTGAAATGATCTTTTGCTTCCTGTATTTGCTCTGTTAACTGTCCATTGGTGCGATCATTCATTGCCTGCATTTGCTCTTTCATCTCATCGTTTGCTTCCCTGATCATTTTAATTATGTACATTCTGAACTCCCTTTCTGTCATTTCTCTTGCCATGCTGTCATTGGATTTTATTGATGTAACATCTAGATTTGTTTGGGGCATTTTCTTCCCTTGTTTTCTAATATTGTTCAGGAATCAGTGGGTCATTAAGATATTGCAGTTTTCCTCTATCGACTTATAATGTACCTGAAGATTGCTAGTATATCCCTTCTTATCCTTCAGTAGCCTGAAGTCTTGGAGGAGGTTGATAATGGGGAGCTCCATGAAGAAGCTGCCTCTCTAGGGGTGGTGACCCTCAGGGGGGTATATTCCCTGAGAGTGGGCAGAGGTGCCTCCACTTGTTGACCAATGGTCTTCCAAAGAGGGAACTAGGCTGCGGGCTGAGGCAAGGCCTGTTTGTGCCTGTGTCTCTGGTTTTATTGTCCCTGTGGGTAAACCTCACCTGGCAGGGAAGACTCACCCAGTGGGGAGGTCTCGCTGGTCAGTTCCCCTCTTAGAGGTTTCCCTCAATCTACAACTACCACCTGTGCTGGGCTGTCTTCCTCTGCAACGTTCCCAGGGGCCCGGACCTACCTTCTGGGCCTGGGAGCCTCACCCTTCGCAGATGAGTCTCCTTAGGCTGCCTCTCCTCAGAGAATCTGCCCGCAGTCCTGGAACCTTCGCTCCACCCCTAGGTGTGTCTCTGTGCAGCTCTTCCACCAAGAATCGGGTCCTGGGACCCTGTTCTGAACCTAATCATCTGGCTATGTGGCCCCTCCTCTGAGCCGCCACCTGGAGCCCCGTACAATAGCTGCAAGACTCAGAGACCCGCCACACACCTCTTCCTCCCGACAGCCACTCGGTGTTCCGACACAGTCACTAGGAGTTCAAGCAACTCACTTTGTGTCTCCTCCTCCCACCAACCCCCCGTAGCCCTAGGCAGTCACTCCGAGTCCAAGTGACCTACCCTGTTCCTCCTTCTCCTCAGGATAGCCCCCCGGGTGTTCAGGAGTGGTGGCTCTGAGACCAAGTGACCCACCATGCTCCTCCTCCAGGCAGGCCACCAGTGTTCAGGAGCAGTCGCTTTGAGTCCAATATACTCACCACTCGCCTCCTCCTCTGGCAACAGCCCATGGCTCTGATGCAGTCTCTCCTAGACCAAGCTATTCACCACACTTCTCCTCCTCCTCTGGTCAACCCCCCAGGTGTTCAGAAGCGGTCGCAGCTCGCCACGCAGCTCCTCCTCTGGCAACTGCCTGTAGCTTTGATGCAGTCACTCCTAGTCCAAGCAACCCACTGTACTTCTCCTCCTCCTCTGGGCAACCCCCCGGTGTTCAGAAGTGATCGTTCTGAGTCCAAACAGCTCACCAAAAAGCTCCTCCTCTGGCAACTGCCTGTAGCTCTGATGCAGCCACTCCTAGACCAAGCGAACCGCCACGATTCTCCTCTTCCTCCCAGCAACCCTCCAGTGTTCAGAAGTGGTCATTCTGAATCCAAACAGCTCACAACGCAGCTCCTCCTCAGGCAGCCGCCCGGAGTCCCAGTGGTTGCTCCGAGTCCAAGCGTTGTGCTGAGCCGCCTCCTCTACAACAATCCCAGTGGTCCATGTTCATCGCTCCAGCGGGAGGGAGGGACGTCTCACCGAGCAACTCTACTTCACAAAGTTCGCTGCTTTCTGGGTCTACTGCCCTATCTGGGATGCCTCCCCAACAGGAGAGACTCACCCGGCATCTTTGAGTTGGTCCCAAGTCTCTCACTATCTCCTCTTTTGAATCCTGCATCCTGGAGCAACATGAAATGCAGCCGCCCTCTAGTCCACCATCTTGAAACCTCCTAGGTTATCATTTTTAAAGGATATATGTTTATTTTACCAAGTAAGCTTCAAAGAGTATGTATATTAAGGTTAAGCTTTTTAAATCCCTTGATGTGCTATTGCTGGATGAGAGCAAATATGCATACTTAAGTTTTTTGAGGGGATAGTAACTGGGGATTGAATCCAGGAGCACATTAGCACTGAACTATATCCCCAGACCTTTCTCCTTTTTTTCTCTGAACAGGTTCTCACTGAGTTGCTTATAGCCCCACTGAATTGCTGAGCCTGGCCTGAACTTGAAATCCTCTTGCTTCAGCCTCCCAGATCACTGGGACTCAGGCACTTGCCATTGTACTCAGTACATACTTAAAATTTCAAGTGCACATTGCCAAATTCTGTAGCATATGTGGATTTTGAGAGAATTTTATTAAAAATAGTTTTTCTTTAATTTTTGGAAAATTTTGGTAGTTAATTCCAGACATCTAAAACTGCTGTGTCTTTCTATTTTTGTATCATTTTATGTTACCTTTTACCTATGATGACAGAGCAGCTACAGTGGATGCCATTTGTGAATGCCAAACTTCATGAGCCTTTTATAGAATTTATATATTGGTCTCTATGGCAGCTAGATGATGGAACACAGGCAAATGACTATAGGAACCTATTTTCAGGAAATACTTCAATTTGTTTTAGTTCCCTTGATTCTCTCTCTCTCTCTCTCTCTTTCTCTCTCTCTCTCTCTCTCTCTCTCTCTACAGAGTTTATATATAGAGAGAGGGAGAGAGTTTATATATATATATATATATATAACTGTATTTATAAAATGTCTTCCAGAGATTTTGATAAGAATAGTATTAAACTTGTGTATCAAATTGAGAATTGACTTTTTATTATGTTGCATCTTCCAATTTATGAACACAAATCATTGCTTCACTTATTTAGAACATTAATTTCTTTCATTGACATTGTAGTTTTCTGCATAGAATTCCTCTTTATGAGTTTTCAGCTGAGTATTTAAATTTCTTGTTATTTTAATTAGCATTCTTTTAAGTTTTGATGTCCATATGTTTGTCAATAGCATATAAAAATATAATTGAATTTTTTGTTGTTTATTTTGTGTCCTGTGATGTAGACCTTAGTAGTTTTAGGAAATTCTTAACAGACTTCTTGGGATTTTCTACATAGATAGTCATGTTATCTCAAATAGAAACACAGTAGCTTTTGTTTTTGTTTTCTTTTTAATATGTATAACTTTAGTTCCTTTTCATGGTTTATTGCATTAGCTAAAATTTCTATCACTATACTGATTATACATAGTGGTGAGAGCAAATATCTTTGCCTTGTTCTCCACCTTAAGGGGCACCGTTTAGTCTGTTGTCATTAAGTAAATATTAACATAGTATTTTTATAGATGATTTTTTTCAATTTGAGTTAATTCCCCTCAATTCCTATTTTTCAGAGGTTTTATCATGAATGGGTTTATTATTGAATTTTTCAAATGAATTTTTTGTATTGATTGGTAAGGTCATATAATGATTTTCATCTTTAACTGCTTAATATGGTGGATTACATAGATTTTTAAGCATTGAATCAGCTGTGCATTCCTGACATAAAGCCCATTTAGTTGTGATGTTTAATTCTTACTTATTGATGAATTCTGTTTGTATTTTGTTAAGGATTCTTCATTTACATTCATGAGGAATATTGGTCTGTGGTTTTCTTTGTTTCGAGCTTTGGTTTTGTTTCAGAGTAATGTTAGGTTTATAAAAATGGTAATTATCTCATCTGTAAGCAATTTTGTAGAGTTAGTGTTAATTCTTAAAATTTTGGATAGACTTCTGCAAGTGAACTGTTTGGATCTAGAGATTTCTTTTTTGGGGGGAGTTAAATTTTGAAGTTATTTTCCTTAATTGTTATAGAACTATTCTAATTATATAATTATAATTATAATTATATAATTCACATTGGTGACTTGTAGTTTGTGCTTTTTGAGGAACTGAACCATTTTGTCTACACAAATTTATTTGTGTAGAGTTTATCACAATACTATCTTTCTGAAATCTTCAGTGTCTATAGTGATAGCCCTACTGTATTCCAGATATGGAAATTTGGGTTTTCTCTTTTTTTCCCTAGAAGTTTGTCTTTTTCATTGTTCTTTCAGAGGTTTATCTGTTCATTTTGTTGATTTTTCTTTCATGTTTTTGTTCTCAATTTTGTTGATTTCTTCTTGCTATTATTTTCTTGCTTCTCCTTGCTTTGAGTTTATTATGCTCTCCCTTTTCTAGGTTACTGAAGTGAAAACTTGTTGATTCAAGACTTTGCCTCTTTTAATATATATATTTATTAATTTGTGCTATTTTTCCATCCTTTCTGCTTTAATCATGTCCTACAGATTTTGAT
Organism: Sciurus carolinensis; assembly: GCF_902686445.1. NCBI lineage: Eukaryota > Metazoa > Chordata > Mammalia > Rodentia > Sciuridae > Sciurus > Sciurus carolinensis. The sequence continues at coordinate 262,124 of NW_025920217.1, read as the reverse complement.
ATGTTTTATTTTCATAACATGACCCATGAATTATTTAGTCTGTTATAGATCTTTCTGTTCTTCAGGTTTGGTTGTTTTGTAGATAATCATAAGTTGTTTTATATCCTCATTGATATTTTATCTAGTTCTATCAAATGTTAAAAGGTGGTTTTGAATATCACAAAATGTATAAATGCATTCTACTCTCATATGCAACTAATTGGAACAAATAAAAATTTAAAATATTGAAAAAAGAAGTATCTAGCATTAGTAGTAAATTTGTGATTCTTCTGTTATTTCCATCCATTTTTACTGCACATAGTATATCTCTGTTGCTCAGTCCATATACATTTAGGATTGTTTTGTCTTCTTGATAGATTGACCCTTTTATTTTTATATAAAGTCCTTTTTGATCATTTTCTTTGCTCATGAAATCACTTTAACTGATATTAATTTAGCCATTTCTGCTTTCCTTTGATTCATATTCTCATGATATATCTCTTTCCAATTTTTTTTTACATTTGACCTGCATATATTCTTATATTTGAAATGAGTTTTTGTAGACAGCATAGGATTGGGTTATGATTGTTAATCAGTTTTGTCAATCTTTGTATTTTATTTGGTATTTAATTTGTACATGGTAGGGCTTAAAATGTCACCATATTTCTTGTTTTTATCTGTTTTTCATTTTTTTTATTTCTTTTTCCTACTGTCTTGTGGGTTACTTGAACATTTTTTAGAATTCCATTTTCATTTATCTATTTATCTATAATCTTTTGGGTATCTCTCTCTCTCTATTTTTGTGGTTCTGAGATTGAACCCAGAGCCTTGTGCATGTGAGGCAAGCACTATACCAACAGAGCTATGTCCCCAGCCCCTAAGGCATATATCTCTTTGATTAACTTTTAGTAGTTCTTGGTATTATATTATATATGAATCACTTATTAGTCTAACTAGTACCATCATTTTACCAGTTTTGAGTAAAATAGAGAGATATGACATATCTTAAACTCTCTCATTTATAATATAATTATGCTAAATATTTCTTCTGTAGCTGGGCACTTTGGCCTATGCCTGTATTCCCAGCATGGACTTGAGAGATTGAGGCAGAAGGATCTTGAGTTCAAATGCAACCACAGCAACTTAGAGAGGCCCTAAGCAACTTAGTAAAACCCTGTCTCTAACAAAATATAAAAGAAAGGCCTGGGGATGTGGCTAGGTGGTTAAGTACCCCTGACCTGGTACAAAACAAATTTTTTTAAAAGAACTGCATGAGATAATGTTATTGTTTTTGCTTCACCCATCAGTTAATAAGCTCAAGAAGAGAATAAAAGTCTACTGTGTATTTTTGTTTTGTGTACTTCTTCCTGATGTTCTTTTAGCCTTTCCTTTCTGTTAATAGAACTTTATATTTTTAGAGTAGATCTGCTGATGACAGATCCTCCTGTTTTCTTCATTTTGACATCCTGATTTTCCTTTCATTTCTGAAGGATATTTGCACTGGGAATTGGATTTGTGAGAGACTTTTTTTTTTCTCCAACCTTTGGCTTTTTAGAAATGTGCCAGTTCCTTCTCATCTCCATGGTTTCTGATAAGAAATCTATTGTCATTTGAGTTATTTTCCTCATACATGTAATATAGAGTATCATTTCTCATTTCTCCTCTTTTTTTTTTTGCTAATTTTTATAAGTTTGACAATGATAGGTCTTAGTTTTGATCTCTTTGGGTTTATCCTGTTTGGGATTTGTTCAACTTCTTTAATCTCTATGTATATGTCTGCCATGTCTGGGAAGTTTTTAGCCATTGTTTCTCAAATATTTTTTTAGCTACCTGATTTTGCTTTCCTTTGAGGACTCTATGACATGACTATTAAATTTCTTGTTATACTCTTAATTCCTTAACATCCTATTTGTTCATTTTTCAGTTTACTTGGTTGTTCAGATTAGCTGTTTTCTGTTTTTTACTTTCTAGTTAACTAATTCTTTCTCTAGTCCCTCCATTCTGCTACACAGGCTATTCACTAAATTTTTATTGTGTTTATTTTATTTACAGTTCTAAAATTTCCACTTGACTTTTCTTCTATATTTTCTTTGGTAAGACTTTTCAGTTCTTCAATGAGATTTTCTAAAAGTATTTATAAATACTCATTTTATCAGAGCTGTGTTAAATTCTTTGTTGGATAATTGTAATATTTTGTCATATATTGGGATTTGCAGGTCTTTATTCTCTTTTTTCATTTGGTTTTGAGACTTTATTATTTTTGGTATGGTGAGCATACATTTTTGGCCAATATTGGTTGCAGATATTGGTGAAGCCTCAACAATAATTTAAAAAATAAAATTTTTGTGTTTTTTTAACTTTTTTCCAATTAAAGAGAAATAGTGTCCACACACTTATTTGAAAAGTAAAGAACAATTTATTTTCCTATTATAAAAGTAGTATAAAGCATTAGAAATTTTTTAAGCAAAAATAAGTAGAATTCCTTATTCTTGTCATTTTAACATTTTTACCACACTAATCTTGAAATATTTAATTTTAAATTGAGATTTTAAATCTGTGTATTACTTTTTCCTAATTATATTATACTCTTATTAGCAATGTATTTGAATTAGATTACACTGCTTGTGCCACCCAGTCATTTGGCATTTGATACTCACAAAATCTCAGTATATCTGTTTGTAATTTAAAAGTTGAAGTGCTTATATGCATTGCAGGATCAATATTAAGTCAGGAATTGTTCACAAATCCCCATTCAGAGGCAGGTAACTATTATAAACTCAGTGACATGGGATTGAAGAATTAGAATCATAACAAAGGGAATTTAAAGTTATTTCTCAGTCTTGCTTAGCAAAGCAAAGTCTCTGCAGCAGTCTGAAATGGTTTTCTTTCATTTGATTCTTGGTGAATATATAAAATACCACTAGATTCTTTTATTTTAGAGGTAACTTTTTCTGTGCCATTATTCCAATTTTGCCTACTTTCTTGTTTCAGTTTTCTTTAAGTGTGAATTTTCTATGATTCTAATCTAGTATTTTATTCTTTTTAAATTGTTCAGTTTTAAGAGTCACTGAGGACATTTATAGTCAGATTAATCTGAAAACAGTGAGATTAGAGATGGTCATTTCCTAACCAAATACAGTAAGATACACCTGAGAAACTGGTAATCAGTGATGGTGGAGCAATGGTGAACAGAGAATAGGCAACCCGCCTCTCTTCCTTTGATGATCCTCTGTTCCAGAAATAAAGATTGATCTTATGTGTTTACAAAAATATGTGTTTCAGAAAAATAAACATACTTAAGTTTCTTTTCAGTTGATTGTAACCTTCCAGTCTTGCATATTTTCAATTGTTTCATTTTTAATTAACAAGAAATTCATTTACTTTTAGTTCATTTATTTGTTTGCAGTAAAGTAAATGTTCCCTGAGCATGAACAAATACCCTAAGATTATACATATTTTTAACAGCATTCAACAATGACATCAACATTGAGAAGAAAAGGTGAAGACATATTTAAAGGAGTGGTAATTAAAGGAATTCAGGATAATTCTTCAGAACATTCTGTGGAAAATAAACCAAAGACAGCTGCTTTCTTCAAGAACTCCAACTTGCCATTGAGATTTCTGTCAACCTTTATTGTTCTAAAAACAGTCACTCAAGGTAAGCTTTCAAGCATGCTTACAGAAAAATTTTTAGTAACTAGGAGAGGTAACCATATAATAAAGCAATTATTTTATAATAAAATATGTTTTAAATGTTTAGCATGAGATTTTGGCTTATTTCATAATGGTGGCACATTATTTAAAATCAACTTTTGTTTGCTGAATTTGAGAGAATTATGTCTTATGTATTGTTGCTTTTTCCCAGAAGCCTGTGTTGATTCTCTTAGATCATTTTCTAATAGCACCCTTCACTTACAATTGTTGGCTTATTTGTCACATAAATTGGAATTGTTAGTTAGTTTTTATTTTCTGTTAGACAACCAAGTTGGCAAACTATAGCTTATAGAACATATTGGGTCCACCATCTCTTTTGTTAATAAAATTTTCTCACACATCCATGCTTGTTTGTTTTGTCTTAGCTATGACTCTTTTAGCCTTTGAACAGCAGAGCTGAGTAGTTGGCAACAGAGACTGTGTAGCCTCTAAAATTTATAAAATTATTACCTGGTCCTATACCAAAAAAGCTTATCAATTCTGCACTAATTAGCTTACTGAGAATAAAAATTTATTTTGTTTATCTGTCCATACCTAGCATGGTGCTTGGTATATAAGAGTGAATTTACTGATATATAAAGAAATAAATCCATTAAAAATAATGCTACATGCATAAGACCTGGACTCAATCCCCAGCATTGCAAAGGAAAGAAGAAATGAAGGGAGGGAGGGGGCAAAAGAGTGAGAAAGAAGGAAATGCTTCAACCAAAGATGACCATAATTTTTTTCCCTCTAATACTAGGGATTGAACCCAGGTGTGTTCTACCCCAACCCTTTTTATTTTTTATTTCAAGACAGTGTCTCACTAAGTTGCCAACTTGGCCTCAAATTTGTGATCCTCCTATCTCAGCCTCCTCAATTGCTGAGATTTACAGGTGTGCAGCTTAATTATATGTAATGTCAACTTAATTGATATACTTTAAATTATTACCTTTAACAGTTGTCATTCTGAATCATTAAATATGAGAATTTTTGTTAAAGTGAGTCATGCCAGTGTAGTCAAGCAATAAATTTTTATATCTATTGTGTTTGCTAAATTATATGACTCAGAATGGTGGTTTCTTTAAATGGGCAATGACAATAATTTAACATGGCTACTTTATCTGAAGTATGTTCTGTGTTGTTACTCCCAGCAGTAAGTGAACTAATGGAAAAACAAGAAGTCATAATTCTGCCTTCTTAGTTATTTTTGCTTGATTTTGGTTCTAAAAATTATAATAGACTGGTAACTGTTTAAAGATCATTTATGAGCCAGGCATGGTGGCTCATGCCTATAATCCCTGCAACTCAGGAGACTGAGGCAAGAGGATCACAAATTAGAGGCAGCCTGCGCAACTTAACAAGACCCTCAGTAATGTAGCAAAACCCTGACTCAAAATTAAAAAGACATGGGCATACTCAGTGGTAAAGTGTCCTGAGTTCAATCCCCAGTATCAAAAAATGACAAAGAAAAGAAAGACACAATTATCCCAAAGTAAAGTTTACTTCAGGCCTATTTCAAAAACTTATGTGTTAACATGCACACATAGATGAATAAAGTTTTATCAGACCATAGCCACACATTTACAAATGTACATATTCATCAGAGATCCAATAAGGTTGATATCAGAAATTCAGTGCCACATTAGTACAAGAAAAAATTTAAACATTAATAATTTAATTAAGAAAAATTCAAAATCATATATCAATGAATAGTATAGTTTGATAACTATCATGTTCATTCTTAATAACTGTAAAAGGCAAAAATACAGCAAGGAATATTTATTTAAATGGGGAAATAACAGAAGGGAATTATGTGCTCCTTGTCACCATTTTTGTTCAGTACATTATTGGACATTCTGATCATCTTTAAAGAGCCATGAAGTATGACAATTGGAAAAGAGTAGAGAAAACTATGAATTCAAGAATGCTCATGTATAAAGCCTAAAACAACCAATAAAAGAGCCAGTGAGGGGCTGGGGTTGTGGTTCAGTGGTACAGCACTTGCCTAGTATATGTTAGGCACTGGGTTCAATTCTCAGCACCATATATAAATAAATGAATAAAATAAAGGTCCATAACATCTTAAAAAATATATTTTTAGCAAAAGCCAATCAAAGGAAAGAGGGATAGCTAAAATGCCATAAAAGGAGATAATAAACACCTTAATTAAAACACTAATAAGGGGGCTGGGAAGATAGCTCAGCTGGTAAAGTGCTTGCAAGTACAAGGCTCTGAGTTCAATAACCAGTACTGCAAAAAATAAATAAATAAAAAGAATAATAAGGTTGTCTGTTTGGATGACCAAGTAACTTTCAGAGTGAAGACTGTTATTGGAGATGAGTGTCATCTCATAGTGACTAAGTGGTCTTATCAAGAAAACATCATAATCCTTTATGTACCAATAACATGAAGCAAAAACTGATAGAACTTAAAGAACAGATTTTTTTTTAAATTTTGAGACAAGGTTTATTAAGTTTCCCAGACTGACTTTGAATTTACAATCCTCTGAATAGTTGCTATCTATTATCAATATCAATAGACTTCATTATTGTTTATATTATTATCTTTTAAGAGTTGAATTAAGGTATATTAGATCACATTAGCTGCCTATGGCTATATAAACAACCAAGCACTTATGGGAATACAAAAACCTTTTATTTACTAGTTCACAGTTTTTTGGATTGGTAATTTGGGATGGACTCAACTGACAGGTTTTCTTGGGCTGGGATCTCTGTTCTTGGTTGGCCTTTCTCCCATGTGACCTATTCACATGTGGCAGAAAAGTTGGTGATGCAAGAGCTCTTGTGGCTAGGATCCTGAGCACACAGCATCATTTCTTCTGCACCTTGTTATGAGCATAGAGTTAGCCTAGGCTCAGAGCTGGGCAGTGGAGCTCATCTGTAGATGGCAATGTGGCAGAGTTTCTAATTGCTTTTTAAAGCTACAATATAGAATAAATAAAGGAAAACCTTATCTTACACTGATTAAGATCAACAGATTGACTTTTGGTAAAGAATATAAAGGTAAAATTTCAATGACAGGACTTTCTTAAAAGACTCAATAATATAACACATTTAGGAAAATAAATGTTTTGAAATAGTTAAAATCAATATTTTAAAATATTATTTTGGAAGATAAATTGGTTTTGTTTTTAGAAATGCCTTCATTACTGGATAAATTCAAATGAGAACATAATTTATCTCTAAGTTTGTTCTTGAAAAAAGTAGTCAAGTACTATTTTTTACTCATTAAAACACTTAAAGAACAATTTCTTCAGCTTGTAAATTTTAAGAAAAATCCCATATAGCATTCAGCCTATTTAAAAGTCAGATGATATATTAATCAGTGAAGCAATTTGTATTAAATGCAGCAGGTGGTGCTGTGATAAAACTTTTGTTCCTTATAGAGTTTAAAATTCATGTATACTCTGCTTGTGTAATTGCTAAATATATATTTATGTATATATATTCTAAACAAGGCAAATATAAACAATCTAGCAACTTTGTTCTATTATTCTTTTATTTCCAGTGTTTATTTTTAGCTACAAAATTAAGTATAGTAATGTTAATATTCCTTGAACTAAATTCTACCAAAAAGAAAAAGGAGAACACTATAAAGGGATCCAGAGGCACAGATCCTTATTTCTCAAAATATTTTAATATATATTTAATTTCATATGAGTTACTCTAACTTCTCATTCTTAATAACTAGGGTTTAGTTGTTTCCTTAATATTTATGTAAGAAAATCCAACCCAAAACCAAGAAGACAATAAATGTCATTTGGTGATTCTGTTATACTTTCAGTGTATTTCAAGTCATTAAAGTAGAAAGCTCAATAGAAAAAATAACTCAGTATTATATGAACAGCATGAACATTTAAAAATTCCTTTTAATAGAGTTTTGAAAGGAGAATTATAGAAAACTGTCATTAAGAGTAGTGACTTGGGTTTGTTTGGCATATTGAAGTATAATAATACAAGTATCTAATACTTTATTTATATTGATTCTAATTAAATTAGTTCTTTTCAATCCTGACTTTAGAAACTTCCCAGGTACCTATGGAATATCTTTAAAATAATTCCAGGCAATCTAATATGACAGGTGTCTTTATAATGCTGGCCTTGGTAAAATCTTGCTGCCATCTTTATTTACAGATATATCAAGAAAAGTAATACAACAGAGCATATCCAAATTTCTGAAGTTGTCTTTCAGTGGTCTAATATCCAATTTTAGCCAGAGACAGAAATTCTTGTTTAAAATCCATTTGGCAAGTTTATATAAAGTTATATTTTGAAATAACAATTCAGTTAAAGAAGTAAAGTAATGCAGTTCAATTTTTGGAAGCAAATTACAGTTATAATCAAATATGGAAAATAAACTCTCTTTGTGGTATTTAATATAAGCCATGTTTTATTTCTTCATACCAGAAAGAAATAGTTCTTATTTGTTGTTTCAGTTCTAAAATATGAAAATTTTAAAAGAAATTTATCCTATCAAATTCTAATACCTTTTCTTTCCCTTTCCCATTGAGTTTTAACAAATTAAGGGGAAATTAATCTAAATTTAGTCTGTGATCTCTTGTCATTTAGTTTTTGTTTCTCTTTTGATTTTGTTAAAGAGATGATGCTCTCTTTTTATCTTTCTGATTACCAACTTGACCACTGATATGCAGATGATTTCACATTGTTTTTCAGCTGATTACCTGACTCAGGCATTTCATTCTTTCTCTTTGGATTTGAAGACAGATGAAGGGAAAACATTGTTTTTGCAGTATCAAGCAGTTTCAGTAATATTAGGTCATTTGAGAATATCCAGTAAAGGACTCCTATCCAATGTTATTGATAGTTTGCTTCAGATGATATTAGACTCTAGTAAGTCTTTAAATTTTATAAATATAAAAATAATCGAACTGAAATGTTTTTCTATCCTCCTCTTATCTATAACTTCACATATCAGAGTGAAGTTACTTTACATATCAGACACTATTTTATTTTATAATTAATGGTTTTTATAATTTATAAAAATTAATTATAATTTGTAATTTAAATTCTTAAAAATAATTTTGACAGTTGTATAATTGAATCAGCAATATCATTAAGAGTTAAAAACCCTGGCTGGTGTTGTTTCTCAGTGGTAGAGTTCTTGCCTAGCATGTGTGAGGAGGAACTGGATTTGGTTCTCAGCAGCATATAAAATTAAATAAAATATTGTGTCCCTACCACTAAAAAATTTAAAAATAAATAAATGTTCATCAACAACTAGAAAAATCTTTAAAAAAACAAAAAATTCCTAACCCTTTGTCCAGATGTTCATTAATAACACAATTTCTAGTAGTCATTAGTTTATGGGTACACTGCAAATGTTACATATTTGAGCCTCTTTCTCTATTCTCTTTTGTCCTGTTGTCCTAACAGGTCCAATCACATAATCCTTGTTTGCTCAGGGGGAGTGAGATTATCAAATATATCTAGCTAAAGTGAGAATAATGACAGAGATATGTACCTGTTCTTGCCTGTTCTTCTTTACTCTTTTCTTGGGAAGAATTTAGAGCAGGGCAGCAATACTTTGGCGGTATATGTGGCTAATCTGTTTAGCTTGCATTTGTGATATTTTTATGGTCTGTGGTTTTTTTCTTTGTAGTTTTATATTTAACACATATTACATAGAAATTCTGAACATAAATGATTTAATTGGGTATTGCTCTTTCAATCTCCTGTAACCTCTTGACATGTGACAAGTAGCCATTTTGCTTAAATAATTCTTTTTCATTTGTAGTGTTCTATTTCCTTTACAACACTTCTAAAAATAAAATGTTTATGCCTTCCAGAGGTGGAATCTCAAATTAGAAAGTCATTGACCTTCCTGGCAGTAAGTGACCTTTGAAATTGATGCTGCTGTGGTTAGCTCCCTAGTGTTTGGGTACAAAGCATGGGTATGCTTCTTACTAGGTGCATTTGATGTATGGCTTCACATTTTCAATTCATTTCTGTATATAGTCCTGCTTTTCTTTGAAGTAGGCCTGGTAGGGAAACTGAAGCCTAGAACAATTGGGTAACTTCTTCATGGTACCCATGACATTGATATGCAATGTAAAACTGAGTCAATAATAATATTGACTCTATACATGAGGCTTATTCTACCACAGCAGTGTAATTGGATTTCCAAGGTTTGCTTTTTTCCCCTGCTTCAAAATATCATTTGTTTTCTGATATATTTTATCAATATATATAGCCATTGTACCTGTTCAGATATTAGATTTATAGTTCAGGATCTGATCATCTGGATGAGTAATCTTGAAGTTTAGTATCTCAGATTATTAATGTAATAAGTAGAACAAAAAGTTTAAAGATTACTAAGATTACTTGTTTAAGTGACTAGACTTAAAACTGCTTTGCAGAATTTTTTTGTTTTCATGAGGTAAAAAATTCTACCAGACTCAAATGTTTATTTTTTGGAAACACATCTTTTTGAATATATCCAGTAGATTAACTCTTTCTTTTTATAGTGAAGGGAAAATTAAATATAATTTTATGAAATAGTTGACCTACTTAGTTGAGATGATTTTGTGGCATCACAATTTCACATTTGGAGAAATTGTATTAGTCAACAGGTGTTCAGCTTTTTGTGTTTGTTTACCTTTGTTCTGCCTACTCTCAAAACCAATTCTTACTCAAGTTGAATAAACAAACCAATTTCTTCTGCTGATTTCTATGAAGACACTATAACTAGTTTAGTAACAAATTTTTAGAAGATCAGAAATGACAAATCTTTGATACCTGACTGAAGCACATTTATTTGCTTTGTATAGTTCCCATTTTAAATGGAAATCTAGTACCTGGTATTTGTCACTTAAAGGAATAGATCAAAATGTAGTAAGTATTTCTTGGCTTTTCTATTATTATTATTTTGATTCATTTTACACTAATAGGGTACAACTTTCATTTATCTGGTTGTACACAAAGTAGAGTCACACTGTGTAAACATACATGTACATAGGGTAATGATGTCTCATTTTATTATCTTTTATTCCCCCTGTCCCTTACTCACTCCTCATTTTCCTCTATTCAATCCATCTTTCCTCCATTCTTCCCTTATCTCCCCCAGACCCCCATTATGTATCTTCATCCATTTATCACAGAAATTCTTTAGGCTTTGGGTGTTTGGGATTGGCTTATTTCACCTAGCAAGATATTCTCCAACTCCATCCATTTTCCTGCAAATGCCATAATTTTATTCTTCTTTAAGGCTGAATAATATTCCATTGTGTACATATGACACAGATTCTTTATCCATGCAACTATTGAAGGGTATCTAGGTGGGTTCCACAATCCAGATATTGTGAATTGAGCTACTATAAACACTGATGTGTCTGCATCACCGTAGTATGCTGATTTTATGTTCTTTGGGTATAGACCAAGGAGTAGGATAGCTGGGTCAAATGGTGGTTCTATTCCAAGTTTTCTAAGGAATCTCCATACTGCTTTCCAGAGTGGCTGCAACAATTTGCAACCCCATCAGCAATGTATGAGTGCACTTTTTTCCCCACATCCTTACCAACACCTATTGTTGCATGTATTCTTGATAATAGACATTCTAATTAGGGTGAGATAAAATCTTAGGGTGGCTTTGATTTGCATTTCTCATATTACTAGAGATGTTGAACATTTTTTCATGTATCTGTTGATTATAGATCTTTGAATTATCAGCTCATTTTTTAGCCCATTTATTGATTGGGTTATTTGTATTCTTGGTGTAAAATTTTTTGAGTTACTTATAAATTCTGGAGATTAGTGAAGTGTGTGTGGCACAGATTTTCTCCCACTCTGTAAGCTTTCTGTTCACATTGTTGGTTGTTTTCTTTGCTGAGAAAAGGCTTTGTAGTTTGAATCTCTTCCATTTATTGATTCCTACTTTTATTTCTTGTGCTTTGGGAGTCTTGTTAAGGAAGTCTGATCCTAAGTCAACATGATGAAGATTTGGACCTACTTTTTCTTCTATTTGGTGCAAGGTCTCTGGTCTAGTTCCTGGGACCTTGATCCATTTTGAGTTGAATCTTGTGCAGGGTGAGAAGTAGGGGTTTAGTTTCATTTTGTTGTGTATGGATTTCCAGTTGGGCTATCATTTTTTAAATTTTGTTTTGTTTGTCTAGGTTTGAGATTGGAAACTCATTTCAGTTTGCATAATTTTTATATACTATTTTATTTAAGATAATAAAGAAAGAAAAGTTGTGGGAAAAGAAATCTCAGTGGAGTTTATTTGCAGATGGCTGATGTTGTCTAACTAGTGAGCACTGGGTATCAGCTGTGTCATGTTGGCAGTGCTCCACCCCTGCCCCCACCAGGAAGAGATATCAGTGTACTGGAGCTGCAGTAGGTCAGTACAGAAACTGAAGGTTTTGGGAAACCTGTGGAGTATTTTGATAGTAATTTCTCTATATATTATGTCATAATAATTAAACATTTGAGCTTGTATTTTCTATTCCATTTTTAAATTTTCTAGTAGTTTTTGAATGAAATGTTGTATAAATGTGATATCTGTATTGAATTTGAAATGTAAAAAGACTGACCATTCACCACACTAGAAGTAGTAGGCTTTTTTTAAATTGTTGATGGACATTTATTTATATGTGGTGCTGATAATTGAGCTCAGTGCCACACAAATGCTAGGTAAGTGCTCTGCCCAGCTCAGCAGAAGGTTTTGAGTTAATCTTATTAGTGGTCCTTCAGAGCATTTTTTTTTCTCTTCTCTTGTGTCCCTCTCCCAGATGCATCAAGTCAGTTATGAGAAATGTCATCAACTGTATAATTGTTGATTTTTGAAAGGTGCTAAAAAACATTTCTTGGAATATAAATTAAAATTTGCACCTTGATTTACCTAGTTATATATACTATGAGCACTTTTTTTTAAGGTTGAGGGCTTCTGATTTTGTCTACTTTTAGTATGGGTGTATAACATGTAATAAGTTTTTGGTGTTGATTTTGGAAAATTACTTTGTGGTTTCTTTTTCTTGTCAGTGTTTGAAAACTTATTTACTTTTCTAGGTTTAGCTGTATATGAATTTGAGTCATTTTGTTACAAAGAATACTTTCCTTTTCTTGTCACTCTTAGTTCAAACAAAGGGGTTTAAGTTGTATTTAGTTTATTTTCTCCTGTGGCCCAGAAATTGCCTTGTCTAGGTAACCACACTACCCTTAAATGGCAACCATATATTTGAGTATATTTTGCATATTTTTTAAAAAAGCAAAGTTTATTTTTCTATAAAAGTAATAGAAACTAGGAAAACTGCAAATATTCAAAAATAGTCTTGGTGGAGATTAGGAAGATGTTGGTCAAAATATTCAAAATTTCAGCTAGGAATAAATTCAGTTCTGTTGTGTAATGTGATGAATATACTAATAACAATGTACTGTGTACTTGAAAATTGCTAAGAGAGTAAATTTTTACTGCTCTCACCACGCTGCTCAAAAATGTATGTGACATACATGTTACTGAGCTTGATTTATGTAGTCTGGGGATATAACTCAATGGTAAGAGTATATGTCTAGATTGTGTGAGGTCCACACCATCTCCAGAGAGGGGCCTTGATTTAGCCATTCCATATTGTATACATATTCCAAAACATCATGCTCTACAACATAAATAATAAAATTTTATTTGCTAATTTTTTAAAATTATAGAAAAAGAAACACTAAAAAATGTGTACTTTTACTTACAGTTAACTTTGACTTCCTATTTTTTTGCTATAAATGGTTTTTGTGATGGTGGTTACCTTTCTCTTTCTCTTTTCTTTTTCTTTCTTTTTTTTCACATGGTTGGATCTTAGGGTTTGTTACCAGAGATTTAGGCCATAGGGGTGCTAACTTCAAGGAGTTTCAAAAAATTAGATCTGACCACTCACTCCAGAAGTCAAATGGGAAAAAGTAATGGAGAAAGAAAATTTAATTGGTAGAGGTAAATCAGAAAGACAAGGGGGATCAAAGACCAGCCTGCCTTTGAGGATATTGATATGAGCTTTAAGTTCAAATAGAAGAAAAATTGGGGCACAAAACAGGAGATATGCATAATTAGATAGTCTTGGTCAAATTAGTCTGGTTGGTCATTATCTCAGAAATTTTTTCTGTGAAGCTCAAGAAGTAATCAGCCTCATTGGGATTTGTCTGTTTCTGGAACATTAAGAACAATGACTGGAGACTCTTTGGTACCTTTCTGAGGGACTGGAACAGTATGGTACAGAAATTGGCAGTTAACAGACTGTTCACATTACCTTAGTTCTCTTATTGATCTCTCCAGTCTTGGAGGAGATGGGATAGGTTAGGTATGCTGAGGGCTAATTAAATTTGTATTACCAGTTTTTAAACACTCCTTAAATGAATAGTATGCCTGTTTGCAGAGCTGATCCAAAATTTAAGGTAAAACAGAGACAATGGAGGCAGAGATGCCAAGCTTTTTTTCTTACTTTTAGTTACCCTTTGGGAAAAATCAGCCTGTTAGGTTCTTGTGTCTTATGTACAGTTGTGTATTTGGACATTCAGGCAACATTTATTTAAAATACCAAAATGCAAGAAAATCTTTGGAGATGTTGCAAAGAAATGTTTTTGATTTCTTCTGTTTAAATTCTGTTTGGGAATATAGATAAGAAAAAGTAATAAATTTAAAGATGCCAAGGAATCGTCAAATATTTTGAACTCTGTTGCATGCATTAAGTGTGTCCTGTAGATCTATAACTTATTTCTAAAACATATTCTTATTTATTAGTGTAATTAACATTTTTCATTGGCAGTTAATTTTCCTTGATTTGGGTAACATCATTTCTTCCCTTCTTGCCATTTTTAATATATTCTCTTTCTGTGATCTTTTTATTAAGGAATTTGAAATAAGAATAATCTAATAAAATTATACATATAATATTTCCAACAAAGCACCAATCTAATGCACACTCACCTGCTTCTAGTCATTATCATTTCTAGTTCATGTACATACAACATGTTTTCTCTGTATAAAGTTTTCATGTGGGGAAATTCACTTATAAGGAAACAGAGTAAGAAGATTTATTTTTAATAACTAAAGAATATACTCTATGTGTTTAAAGTTTTAAAAAAGCTAAGATGGAAGGATATATGGGAACTATACTTTTTAACTATTCTGTGGCTCAGAATTGAAGCAACTGAAGAACAGCTACACAACCAGGCAAGTGACTGAGGGAGTTCACTATTACAAAGACTTGAAGAGACCCAGAAAGTCTGGTCTTTGTCATAGAGGGCAAGAAAGGATACATCAGCACTCTGCCTGATGGCAGTGACAATACCAAGGCCTGGCAGGCAGGTATTTTGTGGTATTACACCAAGGAAAAGAGAGAAATATAGTGGCCATATTTGGCAAAAAAACAGGTGTAGAGCAGAAAGGCAGTCCGAACTTAACTCACAAGTGATCCACATTTCTCAACTTGTGAGCAGAGGCCTGTGGCAGACAGCCATCTTGTGGAGGTCGCAACTGAGTTCATTGCTGTGAAAACACTAGAGTGCTTGCTGTGTGGCCCACGGTGACCCTGGTGGAATGCTATTGAAATAGGCACAGAGAAGATTATACACAAAGAGATACAGAAGGGAGTGCAGCCTGCTTTCCTTTTGAGTCTGGTAGTGAGGACAACCAGTTGAAGAGGTTGGGAGATTGAATGGTAACAAGTGATTGCTTGAGAGAACTGGACTTTGGAAGGCCACAGTTGTGTGAGCGTACTGCACAGGATCTGATGTACCCCCCATCCCTACCACCTGAGATGTTTGGTCACTCCATCCTATAAGTAGAAATCTTAGTAAGTTCCCAAGATCCAGACACACAGCAGTGACAGACATCTGCCAGGCCCTAGTGGTATGTCTATCTGATCTGTCCAGAGTAGATTTCAGCCAAGATAATATCTCATGCAGAGCTTGGTGTCTGATGCTGAAACTTTCCACTTAGAACTCCAAAAATCAGTAACACTCTGGGAGTGCCTTAATCTAATGTGTCAAGAGTAAACTCAAGAGGATGGTACTTTTTTCATTCCATGCTACCAAGTACTGATGAGCAGGAAAGCAGAGAATCTTTTAAGTCAGTTTTAGTCCCTGACTACTCCAGCTGAGGGCATGGCAAGTGACCCAAAAGGAGAAGGGGATTAATAGCCCTCAGCCATTCCTCTTTCCATTGATGAATAGCTGAAGAAGACATGGTAAGAAGTGCAAATTTGTACAGATAGTGAGTCTGCTTTTATCTACAGGTTTGACAGTCCTTTATACTAACAACCTGAGCATGTTCTAATTATCACATATGCCTGCCTTTCCTCCTGATCCTGGCCTCCATGCTCACTGACATCACCTTCTTCTCAGTGGTTAGTTACAACTCTTTTTCTCCTTCAATAGACAGGGATAAAGGTTTCCCCTCATGATACACCCCTAGATTGTGGGTCATGACATGCACAAACAGTTCCTTGCAGGATTGTTGTGAAAAGGAAAATGAAGAATGTGATAGAAAATTATTGGCTTTGTCTGGTTTTTCTGCATAGAATTTCAGGGACTCAGACCCACAGAGGATCTAGGGGGTACCTAAAAGGGGTTCCTCTAGTGCTGAAGAAATAGGTCATTTTGTAGAGCACTTGCCTAGGACGCTCAAGGACTGCAGTTCGAATCCCATGTGGCTCAAGAAAAAAGAAATAAAAAATCAAAAACTCTTCTGAATATGCCAACCCTCCCTGGTCTTGAGTTTTTCTCCTCTTTTCATCAACTCAATTGGCACAGTTGAAAAAGTACCAGTTGGAGGTTTCAAGATGGTGGACTAGAGGGTGGCTGCATTTCATGTTGCTCCAGGATGCAGGATTAAAAAGAGGAGACAGTGAGAGACTTGGGACCAACTCAAAGCTGCCGGGTGAGTCTCTCCCGTTGGGGAGGTGTCCCAGATGGCGCGGTAGTCCCGGAACGCAGTGAACTTTGTGAAGTAGAGTTGCCCGGCGAGATGCCCCTCACCCCACTGGAGCGGTGAACTCGGACAACTGGGAACATCGTAGAGGTGGCTCCTCAGCACAGCGCTTGGACTCAGAGCAACCACTGGGGCTCCAGGGTGGCTGCCTGAGGAGGAGCTGCGTGGCGAGCTGTTTGGACTCAGAGCAATCGCTTCTGAACACCGGAGGGCTGCCCAGAGAAAGAGGAGGAGTGCATGGGTCGCTTGGTCTAGGAGGGACTGCATCAGAGCTACAGACAGTTGCCAGAGGAGGAGCTGCATGGTGAGCTGTTTAGACTCAGAACAACTGCTTCTGATCACCAGGGGCTGCCTGGAGGAAGAGGAAGAATGTGGCAGGTTGTTTGGTCTAGGAGTGACTGCATCAGAGCTCCAGGTAGCTGCTCAGAGGATGAGGCAAGTGGTGAGTTGTTTGGACTCAAAGTGACCACTCCTGAACACTGGTGGCCTGCCTGGAGGAAGAGCATGGTGGGTCACTTGGTCTCGAAGTGACTGCTCCTGAACAACCCGGGGGCTACCCCGAGGAGGAGAAGGAACAGAGTGGGTCACTTGGACTTGGAGTGACTGCCTAAGGCTACGGGTGGTTGGTGGGAGGAGGTAGACGTGAAGTGATTTGCTTGGACTCCTAGTGACTGTGACGGAACACAGGGTGGCTGTCCAGAGGAAGAGCTGTGTGGCAGGTCTCTGGGACTCAGAGCTATTGTATGGGGATCCAGGTGGCGGCTCAGAGTAGGAGCTGCATAGCCAGGTGATTAAGTGCAGAGCAGGGTCCCAGGACCTAGGCAGCTTTGTGGTGGAAGAGCCACACAGAGACATGCTTAGGGGCAGAGCAAAGGTTCCAGGACTGCTGGCAGATTCTCTGAGGAGAGGCAGGCTAAGGAGACTCGTCTGTGAAGGGTGAGGCTCCCAGGCCCAGGAGGTAGGTCTGGGCCCCTAATAATGTTGCAGAGGAAGGCAGCCCAGCCCAGGTGGTAGTTGTAGATTGAGGTGAACCTCTACTAGGGGCACTGACAGGCAAGACCTCCCCACCGGGTGAGTCTTCCTTGCTGGGTGAGGTTTTCCCACAAGGATGGTAAAACCAGAGACACAGGCACAAACAGGCCTTGCCTCAGCCCGCAGCCTAGTTCCCCTTTGGAAGACCATTGGTCAACAAGTAGAGGCACCTCTGCCCACTCTCAGGGAATATACCCCACCTGAGGGTCACACCCCTAGAGAGGCAGCTTCCTTGTGGACCACTGCATTATCAACTTCCTGCAGGACTTCAGGCTACTGAAGGATAAGAGGGGATATACTAGCAATCCTCAGGGACATTATAAGTAAATAGAGGAAATCTGCAATATCTTAATGATCCACTGATTCCTGAACAATATGAGAAAACAAGGGAAAAAAATGACCCAAACAAATCTAGATGTTACATCAATAAATTCAAACGATAGCATGGCAGAAGAAATGACAGAAAGGGAGTTCAGAATGTACATAATTAAAATGATCAGGGAAGCAAACGATGAGATGAAAGAGCAAATGCAGTCATTGAATGATGAGATGAAAGAACAAATGCAGGCATTGATTGATTGAATCAATCGACAGTTAAAAGAGCAAATACAGGAAGGAAAAGATTATTTCAATAAAGAGTTAGAGATATTAAAAAAAACCAAACAGAAATCCTTGAAATGAAGGAAACAATAAACCAAATTAAGAACTCCACAGAAAGCATAAGCAATAGGATAGAACACCTGCAAGACAGAATCTCAGATATTGAAGACAAAATATTTAACTTTGAAAACAAAGTTGAGCAAACAGAGAAGATGGTAAGAAATCATGAACAGAATCTGCAAGAACTATGGGATATCATGAAGAAGACAAATTTGAGAATTATTGGGATTGAGGAAGGCTTAGAGCAACAAACCAAAGAAATGAACAATCTATTCAATGAAATAATATCAGAAAATTTCCCAAATCTGAAGAATGAAATGGAAAATCAAGTCCAAGAGGCTTATAGGACTCCAAATACACAAAATTACGCAGACCCACACCAAGGAATATTACAATGAAAATACATAACATACAAAATAAAGACAGAATTTTAAAGGCTGTGAGAGAAAAGAACCAAACTAATTCAGGGGGAAACCAATACGGATATCAGCAGATTTTTCAATCCAGACCCTAAAAGCTAGAAGGGCCTGGAACAACATTTTTCAAGCTCTGAAAGAAAATGGATGCCAACAAGAATCTTATACCCAGCAAAACTTACCTTCAAATTTGATGATGAAATAAAATCATGCCATGATAAACAAAAGCTAAAAGAATATACAAAAAGAAAGCCAGCATTACAGAACATTCTCAACAAAATATTCCATGAGGAAGAGGTAAAAAACGAAGAAGAAAATCAGCAAAGGGAGCAATTATCCTAAAGGAACTGTCAAATAAAGGAGGAAACAAGTTGTGTCAAAAAAAAATGAATAAATAAAATTTAAAAAATTAACCAAATGCCCAGGAATACAAATAAAATCTAAATAATAACCCTGAATGTTAATGGCCTGAATTCATCAATCAAAAGACATAGACTGGCAGATTGGATTAAAAAGAAAGATCCAACAATATATTGCCTACAAGAGACTCACCTCATAGAAAGAGATATGCATAGACTAAAAGTGAAAGGTTGGGAAAAAAACATACCATGCACATGGACTCAGCAAAAAAGCTGGAGTATCTACCCTCATTTCCGATAATGTGGACTTCAAGCCAATGTTAGTCAGAAGGGATAAAGAAGGACATTTCATACTGCTTAAGGGAAGCATAAATCAGCAAGATATAACAATCATAAACATCTATGCCCCAAACAGTGGCTCATCCATGTATGTTAAACAAATCCTTCTCAATTTTAGAAACCAAATAGACCATAACACAATAATACTAGGTGATTTTAACACGCTTCTCTCACCACTGGACAGATCTTCCAAACAAAACTTGAACAAAGAAACCATAGATCTCAATAACACAATCAATCATTTAGACTTAACAGACATTTATAGAATATACCATCCAATCAAGAGTGAATACACTTTCTTCTCAGCAGCACATGGAACCTTCTCTAAAATAGACCATATTTTATGCCACAAAGCTAATGTTAGCAAATACAAGAAGATAGAGACACTACCTTGTATTCTATCAGATCACAATGAATTGAAGTTAGAAATAAATGAAAGAGTAAAAAACAGAAAGTACTTCAACACATGGAGATTAAAAAATATGCTATTATATGATGAATGGATAAAAGAAGATATTAGGAAGGAAATTAAAAAATTCTTAGGGGTAAATGAGAACAAAGAAACATCATATCAAAATCTCTGGGGCACTATGAAACCAGTACTTAGAGGAAAATTTCATCCATGGAGCACTTTTAATAAAAGAAGTAAAACTCAACAAATAAATGACCTAACACTACAGCTCAAAGCCCTAGAAAAAGAACAACAGAACAACACCAAAAGTAGTAGAAGACAGGAAATAGTTAAACCCAGAGCTGAAATCAATGAAATTGAAACAAAAGAAACAATGCAAAAAGTTGACAAAATAAATAGTTGCTTTTTTGAAAAATTAAAACTGATAAACCTTTAATGACACTAACAAAGAGAAGAAGAGAGAAAACCCAAATCACTAAAATTCAGAATGAACAATGAAATATCACAACAGACACGACTGAAATACAAAACATAATTAGAAGCTATTTTGAAAATCTACACTCCAATAAAACAGAAAATTTCGAAGACTTCAACAGGTTTCTAGAGACATATGAATTGCCTAAACTGAACGAGGAGGACATACACAATTTAAATAGACCAAGTTCAAGTAATGAAATAGAAGAAGTCATGAAAAGCCTACCAACAAAGAAAAGTCCAGGACCAGATGGGTTCTCAGCCGAGTTCTTCAAAACCTTTAAAGAAGAGCTCATTCCAATACTTCTCAAAGTATTCCATAAAATGGAAGAGGAGGGAACCCTCCCAAACTCATTCTATGAAGCCAATATTACCCTGATACCTAAAGCAGACAGAGACACCTTGAGGAAAGAAAATTTCATACCAGTATCCTTAGTAAACATCAACGCAAAAATTCTAAACAAAATTTTAGCAAATCACATACAAAAACTTATTAAAAGATAGTGCACCACAATCAAGTGGGTTTCATCCCAGGGATGCAAGGTAGGTTCTACATCAGGAAATCAATAAATGTCATTCACCTTATGAATAGACTTAAAGTCAAGAATCACATGATATTTTCAAAAGATGCAGAAAAAGCATTTGATAAAATACCGCACCCCTTCATGCTCAAAACACTAGAAAAAATAGAGATAGTGGAAACATTTGTTAACATTGTAAAAATCATCTATGCTAAACCCGTGGCTAATATCATTCTAAATGGTGAAAAACTGAAAACATTCCCCCTAAAAACTGGAACAAGAAAGGGATGCCCTCTTTCACCACTTCTTTTCAATATTGTCCTTGAAACTCTAGCCAGAGCAATTAGAGAGACCAAAGAAATTAAAGGGATACGAATAGGAAAAGAAGAACTCAAACTATCCCTATTTGCTGATGATATGATTACATTCTTAGAGGAACCAGGGAATTCCACCAGAAAACTTAGATCTCATAAGGGAATTCAGTAAAGTAGTGGGATATAAGATCAATGCACATAAATCTAAGACATTTTTATACATAATTGATGAATACTTAGAAAGAGAAATTAGGAAAACTACCCCATTCACAATAGCATCAAAAAAAATTAAAATACTTGGGAATCAATCTCACAAAAGAGGTGAAAGTCCTCTACAATGAGAACTACAGAACACTAAAGAAAGAGTTTAAAGAAAACCTTAGAAGATGGAAAGGTCTCCCATGTTCTTGGATAGGAAGAATTAATACTGTTAAAATGGCTATACTACCAAAAGTGCTATACACATTCATTGCAATTCCAATTAAAATTCCAATGATGTACCTTACAGAAATAGAGCAAGCAATATGAAATTCATCTGGAAGACGAAAAGTCTCAGAATAGCTAAAGCAATCCTTGGCAGAAAGAGTGAAGCAGGGGGTATTGCAATACCAGATCTTCAACTCTACTACAAAGCAATAGTAACAAAAATGGCATGGTATTGGTACCAAAATAGAAAGGTGAATCAATGGTAAAGAATAGAGGACACGGACACAAACCCAAATAAATACAATTTTCTCATACTAGACAAAGGGGACAAAAATATGCAATGGAGAAAAGATAGCCTCTTCAACAAATGGTGCTGGGAGAATTTGAAATCCATATGCAACAGAATGAAACTAAACCCATATCTCTCATGAAAAGAGATATGCCTGAGTCTAAACTCAAAATGGATTAAGGACCTCAGAATCAGACCAGAGACCTTGCATCTTATAGAAGAAAAAGTAGGTCCAGAACTTCAACATGCTGGCTTAGGACCAGACTTCCTCAACAGTACTCCCATAGCACAAGAAATAAAAACAAGAATCAATAACTGGGATAGAGTCAAACTAAAAAGCTTTCTCTCAGCAAAGGAAACTATCAGCAATGCAAAGAAAGAGCCTACAGAGTGGGAGAAAATCTTTGCCAATAATAATTCAGATAGAGAACTAATCTCCAGAATCTATGAAGAACTCAAAAAACTCTACAACAAGAATGCAAATAATCCAGTGGACAAATGGGCTAAGGAAATGAATAGATACCTCACAGAAGAAGATCTACAATCAATCAACAAATATATGGAAAAATGTTCAACATCTCTAATAATAAGACAAATGCAAATCAAAACCACCCTAAGTTTTCATCTCACCCCAATTAGAATGGCGATTATCAAGAATACAAGCAACAACAGATTTTGGCGAGGATGTGGGGAGAAAGGTACACTCATACATTGCTGGTGGGGCTGCAAATTAGTGCAGCCACTCTGGAAAGCAGTATGGAGATTCCTTAGAAATCTTGGAATGGAACCACCATTTGACCCAGCTATCCCACTCCTTGGCCTATACCCAAAGGACTGAAAATCAGCGTAGTACAGGGATACAGCCACATCAATGTTCATAGCTGCTCAGCTCACAATAGCCAGATTGTGGAACCAACCTAGATGTCCTTCAATTGATGAATGGATAAAGAAACCGTGGTTTATATATACAATGGAATATTACTCAGCCATAAAGAATGATAAAATTATGGCATTTGCAGGCAAATGGATGAAATTGGAGAATATCATGCTAAGTGAGATAAGCCAGTCTCAAAAAACCAAACGACGAATGATATTGCTAATAAGTGTATGATGACACATAATGGGGGGTGGGAGGGTTTAGTGTTAGGGTTAGAGTTAGGGTTAGGAAGGGGGCTAAGAATGGAGGAAGGAAGGACTGTATAGAGGGAAATAGGGGTGGGAGAGGTGGGGGAGAAGGGAAAAAATAACAGAATGAGTCAAACAACATTACTCTATGTAAATTTATGATTACACAAATGGTATGCCTTTATGCCATGTACAAACAGAGAAACAACATGTATCCCATTTGTTTACAATAAAAAAACATTAAAAAAAAAGAAAAAAGTACCAGTTGGACATGCAGACTTTTCCAATCAGACTTTCAGCATGTTGCTCTGGTAAAAGTTATCAGTGCTTCCCCAGTCACCTGCATTTCTTAAGAGGAGGTATTTTTGGACATGAGCCAACTCTCAGGTATTGATAGGTTAGATTGTTCTCCTGAGTATGCTTATGGGTGTATATCATCAGCAAGGCCTTGAAGAAGACAATGTTCACCAGGTTGCAATGGCAGGAATGAACTACTCAGTCGTTAAGATCCAGTACATCTGTGCTATAGATTTTTTGTTTTGGTCATACACAAACCTTTATACATGTGCTTGCTTTGGCAGCACATATACTAAAATTGGAATGCTACAGGTATTAGCATGGCCTTGTGCAAGGATGACATGCAAATTCATGAAGCATTCCATATTTTTAATCAGTTAATAAAAAGATGAAAATGCATGCTTTTTATCTTCACTTTCCCAAAGCATTATAACAAAAATATTTCTCAAAAACAAATCCACTACCAAAAATTTAGACAGTTCTTGGATTTCATAAATAAAAGCCAGAGATATTACTTTAACCACTGAATGAAATTACTACTTATCCCAAATTATTATGATCCATTATTTGTCTGTGTGTGTGTGTGTGTGTGTGTGTGTGTGTGTGTGTGTTGTATTGCATGTGCTGGGATCCACACCTCAGACCTTGCACCTGCTAAGGAAGCATTCTACCACTGAGCTCTACCATCAACCCCAAGACAATTTTTAAGTAAGTAATTCAAAACCTGCTAACATAAACCATTTTTGCCAGCTTTATGGAGAACTAAAGTAAAAACATACCAGTTATCAATTCTGTCTTTATAAGCATTCATATGAGAAAGATGTTGATTTACCTGGTTTTCTCTAATGGTAGCAATGTGAGAAAGTTCCATTTAAAAGAATTAGCAATGGCTTTGGCATAGAAGAAAATGAAAAGGAAACTACCTCTCTGAAATTGTAAATCCTTTCTAATTACAAAGATACTAACAACAAACACTCACTTGGTTCTTAAAAGAGGCCTAGGATAGAATAAACAAACATTGGTTTCAGTATCTTTTTTTAAAACTTAAAATTTCTGTGCTCTGTAACTGAGTTGCTAAGGAGTACAAGTAGAGGGACTACAATTTCTTCTGTTTTCCAAAGCATATATAGTGAACTTAAGATGAAGGGGAGGGGGCGATCCGAGATGGCGGCCTAGAGGGTGACTGCATCCCCAGTCACTCCAGAACCCAGGAGTTAAGAAGGGGAGGCATTGAGAGACTCGGACTGAAATAGAGCCACGGGTGAGTCTGCCCACTGGGTAAAGCTCGGCCCGGGTGGCAGGCACAGATAGAGGTGGCTTATCAGAGCAGGGCAGGGCAGCTAGAGTATTCCCCAGGTAGCCTTCCACACTCCGGCAGTGGGCTCCTCCCACACGGCCAGTTGCACGGTGCAGGCCCCCAGTGAGAGCCTTAGCGCACAGAGCCAGCTCCAAACCCTGGAACCAGTAGGGGGGTAGGGGCAGCTTTCTTCGAATGCACTGCAGTATGAGATTCCTCCAAGACATCAGACTACTGAAGGCTGGGAGGTGATACACTGGAAATCTACCGGGACACTATTAGCCAATAGCGGAAATCTGCAATATCTCAGGGTCCCACTGACAGCTGACCAATATGAGAAAACAAGGAAAGAAAATGTCCCAAACAAACCTAGATACTACATCAATAAAACCCAATGACAGCACAGCAGAAGAAATGTCAGAAAGGGAGTTCATAATATACATAATTAAAATGATCAGGGTAGCAAATGAGGAGATGAAAGAGCAAATGCAGGCATTGAAGGAGGAGATGAAAGAGCAAATGCAGGCATTAAATGATCGCACCAATCAACAGTTAAAAGACCAAATACGAGAAGCAAGAGATCATTTCAATAAAGAGTTAGAGATACTGAAAAAAAAAACTGGAATACTTGAAATGAAGGAAACAATAAACCAAGTTAAAAACTCCATAGAAAGCATAACCAATAGGATAGAACACCTGCAAGACAGAACCTCAGACATTGAAGACAAATTATTTAATCTTGAAAACAAAGGTGGCCAAACAGAGAAGATGGTAAGAAATCATGAACAGAATCTACAAGAATTATGGGATATTATGAAAAGGCCAAATTTAAGAATTATTGGGATTGAGGAAGGCTTAGAGAAACAAACCAAAGGAATGAACAATCTGTTCAATGAAGTAATATCAGAAAATTTCCCAAATCTGAAGAATGAAATGGAAAACCAAGTACAAGAGGCTTATAGAACTCCAAACATACAAAATTACAACAGACCCACACCAAGGCACATTATTATGAAAATACATAACATACAAAATAAAGACAGAATTTTAAAGGCCGTGAGAGAAAAGAATCAAATTATATTCAGAGGGAAACCAATAAGAATATCAGCAGAATTTTCAATCCAGACCCTAAAAGCTAGAAGGGCCTGGAACAACATATACCAAGCCCTGAAAGAAAACGGATGCCAACCAAGAATCTTATACCAAGTAAAACTTACCTTCAAATTTGACGATGAAATAAGATCCTTCCATGATAAACAAAAGCTAAAGGAATTTACAAAAAGAAAGCCAGCATTACAGAATATTCTCAGCAAAATATTCCATGAGGAAGAGATGAAAAACAACAATGCAAATCAGCAACAGGAGGTGCTAGCCTAAAGGAATAGCCAAATAAAGGAGAAACCAAATCATGTCAAAAACAAATATGAGTCAATTGACTGGGAATACAAATCATATCACAATAATAACCCTGAATGTTAACGGTCTGAACTCATTAATCAAAAGACATAGACAGGCAGATTGGATTAAAAAGAAAAATCCAACAATATGCTGCCTGCAAGAGACTCATCTCATAGAAAGAGATAGCCATAGACTAAAGGTGAAAGGATGAGGAACAACATAACATGCACACGGACACAGCAAAAAAGCTGGAGTATCCATCCTCATTTCAGATAATGTGGACTTCAAACCAAAACTAGTCAGAAGGGATAAAGATGGACATTCCATGCTGCTTAAGGGAAGCATAAATCAGCAAGACATAACAATCATAAATATCTATGCCCCAAACATTGGCTCATCCATGTACGTCAAACAAATCCTTCTCAATTCCAGAAATCAAATAGACCACAACACAATAATACTAGGCGATTTTAACACTCCTCTCTCACCACTGGATAGATGGTCCAAACAAAAATTGAATAAAGAAACCATAGATCTCAATAACACAATCAACAATATAGACTTAACCAACATATAAAGAATATACCATCCATCAAAGAATGAATACACTTTCTTCTCAGCAGCACATGGATCCTTCTCTAAAATAGACCATATTTTATGCCACAAAGCTACTGTTAGCAAATACAAGAAGATAGAGATACTACCTTGTACGCTATCAGATCATAATGGATTGAAAATAGAAATAAATGACAGAATAAAAAACAGAAACTTCTCCAATACCTAGAGACTAAACAATACACTATTATATGATGAATGGATAACAGAAGACATCAGGAGGGAAATAAAAAAAAAATTCTTAGAAGTAAACGAGAACAAAGACACATCATATCAAAATCTCTGGGACACTATGAAAGCAGTACTTACAGAAAGATTTATTCAATGGGGCGCATTCAGCAAAAGAAGTAGAAATCAACAAATAAAGGACTTAACACTACAGCACAAAGACCTAGAAAAAGAAGAGCAGACCAATGCCAAAAGTAGTAGAAGACAGGAAATAGTTAAACTCAGACCTGAAATCAATGAAATCGAAATAAAAGAAATAATTGGAAAAATTAACAAAATAAATAATTGGTTCTTTGAAAAAATAAATAAAATTGATAAACCCTTAGCCACACTAACAAAGAGAAAGAGGGAGAAAACTCAAATTACTAAAATTCGGAATGAACAAGGAAACATCACAACAGACACGAGTGAAATACAAAACATAATTTGAAGCTCTTTCGAAATTCTATACCCCAACAAAACAGAAAATCTCGAAGACATCAACAAATTTCTAGAGACATATGAATTACCTAAACTGAATGAGGAGGACATACACAACTTAAATAAACCAATCTCAAGCAATGAAATAGAAGAGGTCATCAAAAGCCTACCAACAAAGAAAAGTCCAGGACCAGATGGGTTCTCAGCCGAGTTCAACAAAACCTTTAAAGAAGAGCTCATTCCAATACTCCTCAAACTATTCCATGAAATAGAAGAGGAGGGAACCCTACCAAACTCGTTCTATGAAGTCTATATCACCCTAATACCTAAACCAGACAGAGACACATCGAAGAAAGGTTTAGAGTTAGGCTAAGGAGAGCGGTAAGAATGAAGGAAAGAAGGACTGTATAGAGGGAAAAGAGGGGTGGGAGGGGTGGGGGCGAGGGGAAAAATAAAATAAACATCATTACCCTATGTAAATGTAAAAAAAAAAAATTAAAAAAAAATCTGAAAAAAAAAGAAAATTTCACACTAATAACCTTAATGAACATCGACGCAAAAATTCTCAACAAAATTTTAGCAAATCGCATACAAATATATATTAAAAAGATAGTGAACCATGATCAAGTGGGTTTTATCCCAGGGATGCAAGGTTGGTTCAACATTCGAAAATCAATAAATGTCTTTCACCATATTAACAGATTTAAGTTAAGAATCACATGATTATTTCAAAAGATGCAGAAAAAGCATTTGATAAAATACAGCATCCCTTCATGCTCAAAACACTAGAAAAAATTGGGGTAGTGGGAACATTCCTTAACATTATAAAGGCCACTTATGCTAAGCCCATGCCAATATCATTCTAAATGGCGAAAAATTGAAGCGTTCCCCCTAAAAACTGGAACAAAGCAGGGATGCCCTCTTTCACCACTTCTATTCAACATCATCCTTGAGACTCTAGCCATAGCATTTAGACAAATCAAAGAAATTAAAGTGATACTAATAGGAAAAGAAGAACTCAAACTATCCCTGTTCGCTGATGACATGATTATATATTTAGAGGAACCTGGAAATTCCACCAGAAAACTTTTAGAACTCATAAGTGAATTCAGTAAAGTAGCAGGTTACAAGATCAATGCTCATAAATCCAATGCATTTTTATACATAAGTGATGAATCTTCAGAAAGAGAAATTAGGAAAATTACCCCATTCAAAATAGCATCAAAAAAAAATACTTGGGAATCAATCTCACAAAAGAGGTGAAAGACCTCTACAATGAGAACTACAGAACACTAAAGAAAGAAATTCAAGAAAACCTTAGAAGATGGAAAGATCTCCCATGTTCCTGGATAGGCAGAATTAATATCATCAAAATGGCTATACTACCTAAAGTGCTATACAGATTCAATGCAATTCCAATTAAAATCCCAATGATGTACCTTGCAGAAATAGAGCAAGCAATTATGAAATTCATGTGGAAGAATAAAAACCTAGAATAGCTAAAGCAATCCTCAGTAGCAAGAGCGAAGCAGGGGGTATTGCAATACCAGATCTTCAACTCTACTACAAAGCAATAGTAACAAAAATGGCATGGTATTGGTACCAAAATAGAATGGTGGATCAATGGTACAGAATAGAGGACATGGATACAAACCCAAATAAATACAATTTTCTCATAATAGACAAAGGTTCCAAAAATATGCAATGGAGAAAAGATAGCCTCTTCAACAAATGGTGCTGGAAAAACTGGAAAACCATATGCAATAGAATGAAATTAAACCCCTATCTCTCACCCTACACAAAACTCAACTCAAAATGGATCAAGGACCTCGGAATCAAACCAGAGATCCTGCATCTTATAGAAGAAAAAGTAGGTCCAAATCTTCAACTTGTTGGTTTAGGATCAAACTTCCTTAACAGGACTCCAATAGCACAAGAAATAAAAGCAATAATCAACAACTGGGATAGATTCAAACTAAAAATTTTTCTCTCAGCAAAGGAACCTATCAGCAATGTGAAGAGAGAGCCTACAGAGTGGGAGAATATCTTTGCCAACCATACTTCAGATAGAGCGCTAATTTCCAGAATTTATAAAGAACTTAAAAACTCTACACGAAGAATACAAATAATCCAATCAACAAATGGGCTAAGGAAATGAACAGATACTTCACAGAAGAAGATGTACAAGTAATTAACAGATATATGAAAAAATGTTCAACATCCCTAGTTATAAGGGAAATGCAAATCAAAACTACCCTAAGATTTCATCTCACCACAATTAGAATGGCGATTATCAAGAATACAAGCAACAATAGGTGTTCGCGAGGATGTGGTAAAAAAGGAACACTCATACATTGCTGGTGGGGTTGCAAATTAGTGCAGCCACTCTGGAAAGCAGTGTGGAGATTCCTCAGAAAGCTTGGAATGGAAACACCATTTGACCCAGCTATCCCACTCCTTGGCCTATACCCAAAGGGACTTAAAATCAGCATACTACAGAGATACAGCCACATCAATGTTCATTGCTGCTCAATTCACCATAGCCAGATTGTGGAACCAACCTAGATGCCCTTCAGTTGATGAATTGATAAAGAAACTGTGGCATATATGTACAATGAAATATTACTCCACAATGAAGAATGATAAAATTATGGCATTTGCAGGCAAATGGATGAAATTGGAGAATATCATGCTAAGTGAGATAAGCCAATCTCAAAAAACTAAAGGACGAATGATCTCGCTGATAAGTGGATGAGGACATATAATGGGGGGTGGAAGGAGTTAGCATTAGGTTTAGGGTTAGGCATAAGGAGAGCAGTAAGAATGAAGGAAAGAAGGACTGTATAGAGGGAAAAGAGGGGTGGGAGGGGTAGGGGGATGGGAAAAAATAATCAAACAGCATTGCCCTATGTAAATGTATGATTACACAAATGGTATGCCTTGACTCTATGTACAAATAGAAAACAACATGTATTCCATTTGTATACAATAATAAAAAAAAGATGAAGGGGAAAATAAGGATGGTATTCATTATTGGCCTTAAACCAACTGGATTTCCTCTTAACCTATCTTCTGTATCTCCTCATGACATGCACAGAAGTAGGCAGCAACTTTTGTCATAAGAGAACAAGGATAGCAGCATGTATTTGACAGGTCTTTTTGACCTCAGGTCTTGTGTAAATCATTTGATGAATACTTAGCCCTCAGAACAAAGAAATAGAACTACTTTGTACTCGAGATACTATTTATCCATTCATTAGGCTGTTATAGGAAGAGCACCAAGGTCCCCAAGACTCAAACTAGCAATGGGTGAGAGTTTGTCAATCTAACATGACCTATTGGACAAGAAAGGCCCAGCACTGAGGAGAATTTCTAAAGGTCTGGGTGAGTGATAGCCAGTGGCAGAAAAGGCTGCCCTCATGAATTCCCCAAACTTGTAGAGAAGTACATTAGTTTTGGTTAAAACATGCTGCTTAGAGGGAAACAGAGGAAATATAAGAGGAAATCTGTTTTGTAAATATTGGGAACAGAGAAAATATATGAGGACCTCTGTTTTGTAAATATTTGGGGAAATAGAACATGTAGGTAAAGTGGTGGTTTTAACCCAGTGAGAATGTCTGATGACCACCATGTGCAATTCTGGCAATGTAGCCATTTCCAAGTTGATGTTTTGATGCAGAGAACTGACTTTCCTTGTGTTTTTGCAGGTACAAAGCAGTCAGTATGGAGTTCAGAGGACAGAACTTTTGCCTGGTAACTGGGAAAACCTGGCCATTGAGACCCAGGGTGGCTCAGAAAAGCATGAATTAACTGACTGAGTGCTGGCGAGTACCAAGAACTGGCAAGAATTTTGTTCTTAGGATTAGATACACACAGACCTGGTAAAGGTATGCAGTGTCCTTCCAGCCTGAAAGTACTTCCTCTTTTGCATCTCTTGGAACAGCCTCACCAAAAAATCACTGGTCCCATTCAAAGGGAACTAAAGGAAGTGTTGAAGTTGGATGTTTTAGAAACAACCATTGAATTAATGAGAACTCAATTTTTTCCTAAAATTTCAAAGCAAAATTCTCATGGTAAACTAAATGACCCAAGCCTTATTTTGAGTAATGATTAATAAATATTTTATTTGACCTTTGATAATTAGATACTACTGAGAAAATATCACCTATCAAGGTTTCCCTCAAACTGGCTATCCAGTTTTTAGCTTCAACAATATTTCAAAAGTTGACCAAAAGGGCTGGGGTTGTAGCTCAGTGGTAGAGCACTTGCCTAGCATGTTGCCAGATACTGGGTTTTGATCCTCAGTACCACATAAAATAAATAAATGAAAAAAAGATATTGAATCCATATAAAAATTAAATTAAAAAAAGTTGCCTGTGACATTTCCTCAGAGTATGAATCCTCTCAATAGACAGTAAGTCTCCCAGTACAGGATTTGCACTACTTCTAGCAGTGTCTTTGCTACAAATCCCTTGGTCATCT
The DNA here is from genome assembly GCF_902686445.1 of Sciurus carolinensis. Taxonomy (NCBI): domain Eukaryota; kingdom Metazoa; phylum Chordata; class Mammalia; order Rodentia; family Sciuridae; genus Sciurus; species Sciurus carolinensis. The sequence goes on along the minus strand of NW_025920217.1, from coordinate 230,400 downwards.
TAGGAAATTTCAATGTCATGGAAACTACTAGGAAAAAAAAAAAGACTACCAGAGGAAATAAAGATGCTTCTTTCCTCCACAAGTATCTCCCCTAAGTAAGAAACATGATGGAGAAGAGGAGTGCCATGCATCTGATTCCCAAGGACAAGCTTCTGATTCAGAAAAAATTAGAGTGGTTGATGCTTTACATGAAATACCAGTGAAAAAAGGTAGGTAATCAATCTCACAGCCACTCAAAAGAATGACTAGTGCTTTTGCTTAATAAACAGAACCAAGAATCAAAGCATCAAACACAACTATTAATAAAAAATCAGTAAAGTCAGGAATCCCCAAGTAAATTAAGTATGCCATTAAAATATATAAAAAGAGTATTTGGATGGCTGACAAAGGCCAATATTATGACTTAAAGGCTTTCAACTTATGTTTTATGTAGAGTCAAAACTCAAACCTAACTGTAATGGCTTCTGTTTCCCATAAGTTTTTCTACCTATGTGACACTTTTGAATGAGAGCTGGACCACAAAATAAAATTCCTTAGTCCTGCTGGACCTCATCTTGGTGTTTGTGAGATGTCCTCTTCCAGGCCTATAATAAGGTCCTTTTTTTTTTCTGCAGTGCTAGGGATCGAACCCAGGGTCTTAGTGCTTGCAAGATAAGCTCTCTACCAACTGAGCTATCTCCCCAGCCCTTAATGTCCTCTTTTGTACATAGGCCAATACAGCAGAACTACCTTCCATATCTAACATGGTATAGCTAAAATTCCTCATAGGACTTCAGCATTTCATTTATACTATTACCCATTTATCCTTTATCCCAATGTTTTTGTTTTGCTTTTTTAAAGAGATGGGGTCTTGCTATGTTGCCCAGGCTGACCTTGAACACCAGGGTTCAAAAGAACCTCCTGCTGCAGCCTCCAAAGTAGCTGGGACTGAGTGCAAGTGCACATCACCATGCCCTACCCTTTATTCCTGCATTTTAGCATCTTTATTTATCTGTAACACTGAACTAATTGCTAATCAGAAAGTCAACCATATCCATATATGTAACTAATAGTTATCTTTTTAACAGGTGAAGGGGCTGAACTATAAACCTAAAAAAATATTACTCAAAAATAGCTAAAAGTAGTTACAGATAACTACAACCCTGTTCTTGCTAGTAACAATTTTCTGTAATCCAATCCACTAATGCTTTATTTATATTCACTTGTTTTAACACAGAGAAATACCAATTAAAGAAAACACATCAAGACTATCTAGAAGACTTTATTGTCTATTTACAGAAGAAAAGCATGCATATCATTAAACAAAACAAATAAAATGTTTCCTATCACAACTCAATACATTGTCATTCTTTTAAAACTATATCATAGAAATAAGACAGGTTTTTTGTTATTTTTCCTGGTACTATGGATAAAACCCAGGGGTGCTCCACCATTGAGCTATATCCCCAGTTCTTTTTATTCATTTATTTATTTATAGATAGAGTCTTGTTAAATTGTTGAGGCTGACCTTGAGCTTGCCCTTCTCCTGCCCCAGCCTCCCACATTGTTGGGATTGTGGTACTGTACCACTGTGCCCAGCAAAACAAAGACATTTACAAGAATCTGATTGATAATCATTTAAAGATCTAAACACTCATCAGTTGAGGTGCAATGCTCATAGATATAAGTCCCTGGAACAACAACTTGCATGCTTAAGGCATTCACACCAAAGAAATATGAAAAGAAAAGTAAGCAGTAATTAGCAGGACTGTATGCAGTGTCCCCACTTCTCTAGCCTCAGAAAAAGGTAAGGATTTGATATTATAGATGATAAGTAAACAAGCAGCACTGAAGTGTTCACCTATCCTGCCACCATGCTTCAGAAAATCAACACATGGCTGGGAACAAATAGCTCAGTGTTATAGTGCATGCCTTGCATGCACAAGGCCCCAGTTTCAATCCTCAGCACTGCAAAGAAGAAAAGAAGGAAGAAATAAAATCAAGGCAATGTATTATTTTCTCACACATTCCTCAAGGTTACCAGAGGAAAAAAGAAAATATGCACTGCTGGGCACAGTGTCACATGCCTATAACCCCTGCTTCTTGGAGGCTGAAGGAAGAGGATCACAAGTTCAAGGCCAGCCTCAGCTACTAACAAGATAAACATAAAAAGAACTGGGAATGCAGTTCAGTGGTAAAATCCCCAGGGTCCAATCCTAGCATTCAAAAATATAAATAAACAAACATAAACAAGAAATACACTGTGCTTACAAACATCATTCCCAGATATGAACACAAACTAAATCTGAGCTAGTAGCAAAGAGAACATAGCAAGTTTCAGAGATATATAATATAATACCAAGATGGTTTAGCAACTCCAAGTGTAATGAAACAATTTGTAATCAACCTCCTTATTTCAACAATTTCCTTCTGTAACATCTTACCCTCTAAAAAAGAACTCAAGTAGTGGCCTGGCAAGATTCAATCTTTTGTTTCCATAGTGATCTCTGTCATCTAGTTCTCTTGTACCAAAGTGGCTAGAAATAATATATGAACCATTTATCTTTACAAAAAAGAAAAAATAAGTGAAAAAAAGCATTTGTTTTTGTTTTCTCCCCCAATAATATTTATCAGAAAACATCATTCTTTACATTTAACTTTAAGAAAAACACTCTATCTCAACTATATCCTAGTAAAGAACTGTAAACAAAAAAATCTAAAATATCCCAAGAAATATATTTTTTTGGTCTCAAAAAATCACTAACACCAACATGAGGAAGCATTCCTTTTTGTAAGACTTCTTTTGCATATTTAATTCTTTTCTCTTTAGTAATGCCAGGCTTTGCCCCTCTTAAGCCAATGAAATTTAATGCAACATTCTGCTCTTGAATGACAAAATCTTCATCAAGAGAAGGTTTAACCTGTCAAATAATTTATATAGAAATTTTCAAATTCATATTTTCACCTCAAAATGAGTCAGCTCTCATTTAACTTAATAACATGCCAAATATTCCTATAAACCTAATCAAATATGTAAGTGTTTTTAGAAAACCAAGGAATTATAAAAACCTTAGAACTATAATAACCACCTCAAAGGGCTGGGGATGTAGATTACTGGTAAAGCACTCCTGGGTTAAATCCCTGGTACCAAAACAAATAACAACAACAAAAAAAATGCAATTAATTATCCTGAATTGGATTCTGAACTAAGAAATAAAGTACTATTAAAAATATTGCTGGAGTTGGGTGTGGTGGGGCACTCAGGAAGCTGAGACAGGAAGATTCCAAGTTCCAGGTCAGCCTAGACAACTTTGCTAGGCTGTCTCAAGATATACAAAAAGATATGGGATTTGGGGATGTGGCTCAGTGGTAGAATGCTTGCCTACCATGCTCAAGGCCCTGAGCTTCATCCCCAGCACTGCAAGTACTCACTCACTCATTCACTCACCCACGCACACAAATGAGGCTGTGGCTCAATAGTATAATGCCCCTGAATTCAATCCCCTACATAAGGGAGGGGAAGAACTAGCAAATATGACTAGCAAATACATGAGTAAGATCTGCATATTCATAGTGTTACATCTACATTAAATTTCTTGATTTTAGTACTTATATCATGAGTATGTAAGTGAATAACTTGGATCTTAGGAAACAGACTAAAGTATTAGGAGTAAAGAGGCATAATACCTGTTAACTTACTCTCAAATAGTCCAGAAAAAGTCCTGTGTATGTATAGATAGAATAATAAAGCAAATGTAGCCAAGTTAACAACTAAATCTGAGTGAAGAATACAGAATTCTTGGCGCTACTCTAGCAACTGTTCTCTAAGTTTGAAATTCCTACAAAATGAAAAGTTTTTTCTTTTCCTCAAAATAAAAAGAAATAAAGGTATCAACTACTCATTTTCCCTTTTTACTAAATTACACTAGACTAGTGTACTTTTAAAATTTTTCTTACTGCTTTCTTCATGAGGATGCCATTGAACTTTTGGCTGTCTCTACTTTTCATGTCTATTTTGTACAGAACTGTCAGCAGAGAGGCCTAGACAGGGAAAACTTTCACTACACATAAAATTTGTGACAGTTAAATTGCTCTTCAGCACAGATTTCTGGTGTTTTAGGGTTTGTTTGTTTGGTCCCAGGGATTGAACCCAGGAGCACTTAACCACTTAGCCACACCCCCAGTCATTTTTTTATAGTTTATTTAAAGACTTTAAAGGATCTTTCTGAGTTGCTTAGGGTCTCACTGAGTTGCCGAGGCTGCTTTGAACTTGCCATCCTCTTGCCACAGTCTCTGGAGCTGCTGGGATTATAGGCATGCACCACCATGTCCAGCTCTTCTATGTTTTAAGGTTAGCAAAAATTTGTACCTCTAAATTTCTTATCAGACACTATAAATATATTCTGTTTTCACATTACCATTTTTATCATCTCTGGATCTTCAAAATCATAAGTAATATGTTCTAGAATATCTCTATCAGACACAAAACCTAATGCTCTGAACACAATAATGATGGGAACTTCTTGCTTGATACATGGTAGAGTTTCCACAATATGCTAACCAATAGCACTTTTTTTGAACCCTAGAAAAATAAAATACCATTAGAACACAAATATACAAGAGTTCAGAGAAATATAAAAGCACCAAGAAAACCATTGAAATTCCAGCTACTCAGATGGCTGAGGCAGGAAGTTCATAAGTTTGAGTTCAGCCTTGGCAAAGTCCAAACAAGTCTCCACAACTTAGCAAAACCCTGTCTCAAAATAAAAAAAAATAAAAAGGGAGAGGGATATAGCTCAGTGATAAAATACCTCTAAGTTCAATCCCCAATACCACCAAACAAACAAAAAATTTTTTAAATCCCCCCAAAAATGGCAGACAGCAAGCAAACCATTTAAGTTCATATATGTCATAAAATCATGGCTCCCCATACTCTGAGAAGCTTCCTACAACTTCTTTTCAAAACTGCTTAAGTAAGTTAACTAATTTTATAGACAACCTGGTCATTTAAACCATATAGAACTTCCATTCTCATCCATCTGCCTGTCAAGATCCTCTAAGAATTAAACAAATACCACACTTGAAAATGACTTTTGACTGCCAAAGAACACAAATACAATTGATACCTTTCTATCCCCTCCTCCCTGGGGGTTGGGTTGTCTTGGGAAGAAAAAAATAGACAAGCAGTAAAAGAGCAAGGATGTGAATAGACAAATATAGAAAAAGGTAAATACAGAATAAAAACTAAATATTAAATCAGAGCCAATCTGGGAGTGCTATGGTTTAGATGTGATGTCCCCCAAAAGTCCATGTGTGAGACAATGAAAGGTTTGGAGAAGAAATGATTGGGTTATATCCTTAACCTAATCAGTGAATTAATCCAGATAGGGATTAACTGAGTGGTAACTGAAATGGCAGGGTATGGCTGGAGGAGGCAGGAATTGGGGGTGTGGGAGTATCTGGTGAGTGGAGTCTCTCTCTCCGCTTTCTGATCACCATATAGGATGTTTCCCTTGGCCCCATTCTTCTGCCACAAAGTTCTGCCTCACTTCAAGCCCTGAGGAATGGAGCCAGAATTTTACAGACTAAGACCTCTGAAATCATAAGCCCCCAGCATTTTCCTGACCTACAATTGTGCTGGTCAGTCTAGTCACAGCAGCAAAAAAGCTGACTAAAATAATGAAGTACCTTCTAGTTTGAATACCACTTCAAAACTAACAAAGAGTCTCTTACATACAAGCTTCTCTTTTTCAATTTCTTCCAAAGGACTGGAGATGTAGTTAGTAGTAGAACACTCCTGGGTCCATTCCCAAGTACCACAAAGAAAAATAAAAGCTTATGATAGAATTCCTGAGTAAGCTATAAAAGAGTGGTTCCATCTCGCTTATACTCTCTAGCTCTTCTGCCAGCCCCTACTCCCCATACCAGGGATTATGTGGGCCTTTGTGGGCATTCTACCACATCCTTAGCACCACCCTCCCCCCTTTATTATTTTTGAGACAAGGTCCTGCTAAGTTTCTCAGGCTGACCTCAGGCTGATAATCATCAGGCTGATGATTATCCTGCCTCAGCCTCCCAGGTTGTTGGAATTATACACAAGTGTAACTGTGCCTGGCTCTATCACTCTTTTTGCTTGCTCTCTGTGTCAGCTACTGAATTGAGAGGAATTTATGGCAAGAAACAGAGAGGCTTCCAACCAACAGCCAGTAAAGACCTGAAACTGTCCAATGGCCAGTAAGAAACTGAATCCTGTCAACAACCATGTGAATACGCTTGGGATGACTGCAGCCTAGGCAAACACATTGACTATCACCTTATGAGAGACAGTCAGAGGACCCAGTTAAGCTGCACCCAGATTTGTGACCCACAGAAAATGAAAAGATAGAAAAAGCTTGCACCTGTGTAAATATGAGGTTCTTCCCAAACTGCCCTCAACCCCTCATAAAAGACACAAAGAATTTCCGTCTCATCTCTTATCTTATCTGTAAAGACCAGGTGACTGACCCAAAAAGCAAACTTAAAGATAATGATAACCCTCCTCTCGGAGGTCAGGGTGACCCAGAACTTAAACTAACATGATTTGTATACAATTTTATATGTTAACCAATTAAAAAAAAAACACTGTAAAACTGCTTGCCTTTCATTATAAAAACCCTGCTAAACAAGGGCTCGGGCCTCTTAGCGTCACTGGTTACTGAGTGTGGGGAGGACCAGGCTCAAGCTTGCTAACAAATGACTCTTTGTTGCTTGCATTGATTGTGGTCTCTGGTGGTCTTTGTGGGGTCTCGAGCCACTGGGCACAACAAAACTACAAGATGATAAATGTCGCTGTTGAAGTAATCTGTTACATGTTAATAATAATAATACCTAACACATAATAACAATTACATGCTCCAGAGAAGCTTTTTTTGACTAAGAATGCAAAACAAGACACAAAGGAATGAAAAAATAAACATATCATATCCCAGACCATACCTCCCCTGCTCTTGCCAGCATGCTAACCCATATAGTACTGGTAGATTGGGAAGAATTCTCCAAACATGACCTACACTCTCCTGTGGAGGCATATTTAGAATCCTGTTGGCAAACACATAGACTGTGTTTGTTGCCATTTTCTCTTTGGCAATCAATCAATATGGGCAATAAGAAAGTTATAGCCATGAAACCAAAAGGTCACTGAAGTACAAAGAGTGAAATGTGCACCTTAATTTAACTTGATCATAAAGGTTCACATAGAAATAGCAATTCTTGAACTTTGCAAACTCCATTTTGCATTAAATGCTTTGTAAAAATAAATAACTCAAATGATAAAATGCTAGTTTATGTTATATTCATTTAAATAAAGCTTTAGCTTAGCTGTCACACCATAAATAATTTTAAATCCACTTTCTGGTTACCCTGTATGAAAGTCTTCTTTTTCATTTCAAATTTGATAATTTAAAATTTAACTATCATTTTGTAATGTTTTAAGATAATGTTACTATACCTTTTCAGATCCATTAATAATAAAATAGCACCAGGATCCAAGGGACATTTATTTAACTCACAAAGATCATGATCTGTTAAGTCATTCAACAGGCAGCAAGTTGAACAAAACATAATGGAATTTTTCCTATAAAAGTTTTCTGATGCTGAGTCTGAAGTTTTCTTCACCTTCTTTAATGACTGTTTTTGTTATGTAAACATAAAGTGGAGCAGAATATTTTTGAAAATACAAGTAGGTAACAGTGGAGCAATAGTAGGGTATTTGCTAAAACATAAATCCTTACCTGCTTAACATATATTTTCTGAATTCTATTTCAGTAACTGCTGATGACAAAAAATATATATTTTTTACATGAGATTTCTTAATCTGGTCTCTTTTGGCATCATTGGTGAAGGAGCACCATCTCTTTCCCAATGGGTTGGTTTGGAGAGGTAAATTTGCTCTAATTTCAACAAATACATTGGCTAACATTAAACAAGAAACAGGAAAAGGGCAAATATAAATTTTTCCATAAACACTTTAATGATTCTGATGTTGATAAATGACATTAATATTTTAATTAAAATTAGTTCTTCAAACTGGCAAAATTAGTCTATTATTGATATGGGACTTCTTCAAAATCAACATACACACTACATATATGTATAGTTTTACACCTAATTGCTTTCTTAAGGCAGAAATAAAATGACTTAATATGCCATAGGTACATAAAAACTGCATACAGGTTTATATCAGTCAAAACAAATTTTATTAATGATCTATACAATTTCATACCCCTTTCTCTGGTTAAGGTCAAAAGTACAAAATGACCAGAGAAAAAAATAAATTGACATTTAGAACTTCTCAAATCTAATCAATAGAACATTGAAAAAATAAACCTAACTCTTCCATTAACAACCAAAAAAATAAAAAATAAAAGGGCAGGCACAGTGGCACATGCCTATAGCCCCAGTGACTCAGGAGACTGAGACAAGAGGATGGCAAGTTCAAGGACAGCCTCAGCAACTTAGCAAACTCCTAAGCAACTTAGTGAGATTCTTTCTCAAAATTGTACAAAAATTTTAAAAGGCTTGGGATACAGTTCAGTGGTAAAGCACCCTTGGGTTAAATTCCCAGTACCAAGTACACACACACATACACACACACACACACACACACACACACCAAAAGAGAAATCCTAATCATTCTCATTCTGTATAAAGTACTAAGCACTTCCAATCCTGGCTGACTATATAGCTCAGCCCACAGTAAAATACAAACAAACAAAAAGTTCTCAATTGAACATCTGCTGCCTAACTAAACAAGATCCATGAATATAACTCTTCAGAGAGAAACAGATACAGGATTTATCTCTACATCAAATCTAATAGAAGATGGAACTAAGCAGACCCTTTCCTAAGGGAAAATTATTGATATCCAAGGCTCCCAAGCTGGAATAGATAAAGGGAGAAGAGAATTGGTAGTAGTATTGAACCAAGGGGAAGAAACCCTCCATTCCTTATTTCCAACATCACTCTAGTTTAGGAAACTATCTTAGACTATTCTAAGATTTTCAACTACTTCCAGCCTCTTTCCCTTTCAAGCAAATACTATTTCCAAAGTGATCTTTCTTAAATAATGCTTTATGCATATTCTCTGATAATTTTTCAACAATTCCTCACATCATCCAAAATCTCTGAAATCTGGCTCCATCTTATCATCCAATAAGACCAAAATCAGAAACTGGGCTGGGTGCAGTGGCACACACCTGTGATCCCAGCTGCTTGAGTGACTGAGACAAAGACTGCCTGGGCAACTCATTAAGGTCCTATCTCAAAATGAAATAAAGAGGGCTGGAAATATAGCTCAGTGGTAGAGGACTTGCCTCCCATAGGTGAGGTCCTAGGTTAAATACCTAGTATTATGGGGTTGGAGGTGGGGGGAAGGTAAACTAAAATTTAGAGGTTGATTGCAGTGGTTCCCATCCTATTCTCAAACAAAATACATCAAATACTTTCTTGTGGAAATGCCTAAGCCTTTTTCTCTCTGCTCTTCTTTTCTATTAAGCTCTGATAACTAAGCTTTACAGATCACTTCTACTGGAACTTTGAATATGCTGTTATACTATTCTCTCTATGCACAACCATGAAGAAAAAAAATGATAAAAAAGAAATCTTATGTTCCTTTTCCCATCACAGTCCCTGAAAAGTCAATTACTTTTGCTGTTAAGAGCAAAATTCTGTGTAGCATGTCCAATTAGAATGAAAACAAACCAGTCCTCTTAATATAAGCTATGGAGAAATAAGACTGAAATGGCTAGAAATAACCACTCTTCCCACTATCTAACTCTACCTCATTTTGCTTTACAGTTTTCTCTGTTAATCAAAGTCCAACATTATCCCACAGCTGCCCTCTCTACATTTCTAAAACTGTGAACAGTCAATGCATTATTTTGGACTTTACAATCATAATATAAAACTAGAATCATACATTTATGAATGTTATAATTTTAAGTTATAATTTTAACAATGTTAAAAAATGCACATATGTGAATAAAACTTTAAAGAACTGAAAAAATAAAAAGGACTAATAAGTTTTGATGATTTTTCTTTTTGTCTTTTATTTGTACTTTGAGAATGGTCTCCCCTTCTTACACAGACTGAGCTAAAACTGGAGATCCTCCAGCCTCAGCCTCTGAAGTAGCTAGGATTACAGACAGGCACTCCCACATTCGGCTTGTGATTTTCTTTTTTTCAGTCTCATATTGTTATGATAATGCATCCCATGTAATTAACAAAAAACAGGAGAAAAAGTTCTCCTAATACTTTTTCTTATTCAGGCATCATGGCACTGCCTGTAATCCTAGCTACTTGGAAGTCTAAGGCAGGATGGTTTTCAGGTTTGAGGACAGCTGTTTTAATGAGAGTGACTCAATATAAAATAATAAGGGGTTGGAACATAGCTCAGGTGTTGAGTGCCTTCCTAGCATATACAAGGTCCTGGGTTCAATCTCCAGAACTGGAAGTGGGAAAAGAGACAAAAAGTAAAATTTACTAAAGTAACTATTTCTGGTTTGCTTCTCTTAGTTTTTCATCTTTGAGTTCCTTCTTCCCAAATATTAAATACCCCCATCTGCATAAGGGTTAGGGTTTTGACTTACTTACAAAAACACATCTCTAGTAACAATAAATCAGAAGTTGACTAAAGATGCTGTAAGTACACTGCTAAAAATTCTTAATGACTTTTAACCTTTAAGCCAAGTGCAAGCAGGGCTGAAATGTCAAGCTATCTTTTATCCATGTAACTTATTAGAATAACCATCTTACTGGTTCTTTGACTTCTCCACTAGCATGTTGAGTTTTAGCTTGTAAGTCGATAGGTGGAGCATCTTCCACATTTCTTTGAAGAGACATCTGAATAAACTCATCAAAAGAATCCAACTGTTGTCTGACCAAGACTTTTTCATCAAAATAAGAACTAGGAAAATAATTAAGTCCAAAAATCAGTTTCAACTTGGTTTGTTTTCTAGCATATTTCTTCATTCTCATTATAATTCAATTCAAATATTCTTAAGAACCAATCACAATATGCCAACCACTAAACAAGATATTGTGAAGTGCCTAAAAAAAGAATAATATCAGCACTAGGTATTTTAAAGACAAATTTTATTCAACCTCTTTAAACATTTCTTGAAAAAAGGGTCAAAGCAAATGGAGAGTGAAAAATAATATTAAAAATTTTAATTTGAATAAAAGGGAGGATGGTGATATTAAAAACTAAAATAGGGGCCAGGAATAGTGGTATATGCCTGCAATCCTAATGGCTTGGGAAGTAAGGTAGGAGGATAAAAGTTCAAAACCAGCCTCAACAACTTAGTGAGGCCATAAGAACTCAGTAAGACCCTGTTTCTAAATAAAATACAGTGGTTAAGTGCCCCTGAGTTCAATGACCAGTTCAAAACAAAGAACAAAAACAAACAAAACTAACGTATGGAATGGGTATGAATTTTAGGTTAAAAATCATTAATTCTGGGCTTGGGATTTTGCTCATTAGCACACACAAGATTCTGGGTTAGAACCCCAGCACCAAAACAATAAGAAAAGCAAAGATCATTAGTTCTCTTTAGAATATGTTAAAGGAGAGATGAGAGTAAGTCATTTCAGTGAAAATACTCAGCAAATGACTGGTGATAAAAATGAAGCATGTGTGAGAGATGAGTTAGTAGTATAGATACAGAAATTATAAGGTACAAGAGGAGGATGGACCTTATTAGTCACAAGGAACAGGTCCTTGTTCAGGAAAGGGACAGGGAAAGAGACATATAAGACAGAAAGAGACAAAAATGCAAGTGAAATCTCAGCAGATGACTCCCTAGAACCACCCAGGAAAGCTACAGTTAGGGATCAGAGGCTGGAGAGTTCTAAGATCTAGCACAACCCTAAAAACTGGATTGCCTCATCAGCCCTCAGTAATAGGAAGTACCCCATCACATCTGTCTAAATTCCTCCACCTTGTGACAATGACATTAAATACCTGAGTCTTTCTTAGCTTCTACTCCCCACTTCCTAGTAATTACTGACTGACTCTCCTGGATTCTTACCTCAATTTTCTGAAATATAATAACCAGCCTCTCATTTTGGCATCACCAAATCACCTAGGTCATTGGCAGGACTACAAAGTGGCTGAGTCTTTAACAAGGTCTTAACCTGATCAAATCAATTATGACCACCAATAAAAAGTTAGGGCCTATGGTAGAGAATAAAGCACACAACCATCCTTGTATAAAGCACAACCTAAGAATGGGTCATTTTCTTTTCTTTTCCTTTTTACTCTTTATTTATTTATTTTTATATGGTAAAGAGGATTAAACCTAGTGCCTCAAAACTCCAAGACAAAAGCTCTACCACTGAGAAACAGCCCCAGCCCTGTTCTTTTTCTTTTTTTTTTTAAGTGGCTGTGTATAGTGTGGGATAGCAGAAAAATTTTCTCAACTATTTGGGACATCTTCTGATATATAAAAATCACATGGAAGTCATGGCCTAATATAAGTAAAAATGCTTGTTATGGAACATTTAAGATGAAACATCTTCACAAAACTATACAAATATTTCATTACTTCAGGACACTGAATCATGACTCTTTTCATTAAAAACTTAAGAATAGTACTTCATTAAAATGCTGTCCTGTTTGTGAATATAGACCAGCGTTAGAGCAAATGTCTGTCTAGCACACATATGGCTCTGTATTTGATCCCTAGCACTCTTCTTGCCAACACAACAATCTCAATAGCCAGGTGAAATGGCATGCACCTGCAAGTCCCAACTATAGGGGAGGAAGAGATAAGAGCATCATTTAAACCTTGGAGTTTAGGGTCAGACTGGGCAACAGAAAGACAACATCCCTATTTCTTGGGGAAAGATGGAAGAGTACCAGGGATTGAACTCAGGGGCACTCAACCACTAAGTCAAAATACCAATCATATTTTCTATTATATTTAGAGATAGGGTCTTCTTGGAACCTTGGCATTATTGACATTGGCTTTAAACAAGAGATCCCTCCTGCCTCAGCATTCCAAGCCACTGGGATTACAGGCATGCATAAGGAAGTCAAGCAAAAACCCATCTCTTTAAAGAAAAAAAAAACTCTTTTGAATATGCCAACCCACCCAGGTCTCAACATTTTCTAATCATTTCATCAACTCAATTGGCACAGTTGAACAAGTACCAGTTGGACATGAAAGCTTACTCCACTCAGATATTCAGCATGGAGCTGCGGTAAAAGTTAGCAGTGCTTCAATTGTCACCTGCATTTCTTAAGATGAGGTGATTGTGAAGATGAGGCAACTCGCAGGAAATCATAGGTTAGATCTTTCTCACAAGTATACTCATGGGGTTATACCATAAGGAGGTTGAAGAAGATGATGCTTACCAGGATGAAAATGGAGGAAATTCAAAATGACAACTAAATGAGTCTTTGGCACTTACCAGGCTTCATGGGCACACTCCAGATGCTGTGCAACTGAAGTGGACTTGCACTGCTCAGCACTTTCCATGTCAACCACAATGTTATCCAGAAAAGCAAGAGGTGAGGACCAAAGACAGCCGCCCTTGGCCCTGGCTTTTCTCATTCAGTTTTCCTCAGCATCAGGATGCAAATGACTTGAAGTCCAATTGCACAATTTGGGGATGCATACATGTTAGCTCTGACTGACAGCATTCAGAAGGAACTGGAGGAATGTGCAACCTAGACTCCCAGTATAATTGGAAAGCCTTTCCTCAGAAATATTGTGCTGAAAAAACTAAAAATCAGCATATAGGTCATCAGATGTCCCTGAAAAGCAGACCTCGTGGGGGCTCCCTGCCAACATCAGGAGCTAGGTGACCGCAGAGTCATGATACCCCCATGTGACAAAACTAGCAAAGCAACACCTAGCAGGCCTGGAGTATAGTGTGAGCTGTCAGACTTCAGCGGGGTACCCTGTCCTGCTGGACCCGAAGCAATCCCTGGCCTGCTCGACTGCGCCCCACAAACCCCATAGCTCCAATTCAACTGGGTAAAGAGGTTAGAATCCCATTTCTTGAAAGATCAGGCCCCTGGCCCTGGATCCCTTCCCCTATGCTCTTACTGTCACCACCCAGCTGGCACTTCTTTTCAATCTCGGTCTGAAGGAGCCAGGATCAGAAGAGTCTCTGGTTGCCATAGGAGGTGTGATGCCACCAAGCTATTATACCACCACTCTGTGAAATCAGGCGCTGTCTGAGGTGCAGGCACGAGGTCACAGAAGCCACTCCTCAACATCCAGGAGGCCCAAATTGTGAAGAAATCCTCTGGGGAAAGAGAAATTACCTGCTCCTACGGGAGCCTGGAACCTCTGTGCTCTTCGCACCTGCCATGCCCGAAGCCAGCCCGTTCCACTGAGAATAGAGTCGCTCTGCCATCTTCTCCTCTCACAGAACGGAAATACTAGAAACAGAAAGTAAGGCCATTTTCTGAGGGGAATGGATAGAAGATGAAGGATTGAGAGATCCAGAATATGACTTTCAGCCACTTATCTCACTCCATTGAAACTTGAAAGAGCTACAAACATAACGAGTGGCAGGTGGAGATTGCATGAGGAATTTGTGTTTACTTCCTGCCAGCATATATAGATCTTGGGACCCCAGACCTCGTGAGCCATTACCATTTCCCTTTTCCTCTTTAGATTTACTGACAGGGTCTGGCTGTGTTCCAGAAGTGTTCCCTCATTTGGGGAAAAAGTCTTTGCTCAGGAGAAACAACTTTTTCTCCCTCAGCCTTAATTAAGATGGTAGGCAAGATCCAGCACCTTCACTGGATTGTGACTTTTCCCAGATATCTCCTGGTTAGAAACTGACCAAGGAAAATGTCAGAAGGAGAAAGAGGTGGGAAAAAGGAGTCAGTGGTTTGTGATTGGAATGACTAGGGATCCAGGTGTGAATAATCCCCTATATCGACCTTCATACTGACAACCTGAGCATATTCATATTCTCACATACACCTTCCTCTCCTTCTGCCTCCCCCGCACCCAGATCCCAGGATTACTGACTTCATTTTCTGCTCAGTGCTCAGCTAAAAACCTTTTCCACCTTCAATACATAGGGATGAACATTTCCCCTCAGGAAGCACCTCCGGATTGTAGGTCTTGATGTGCATGAAAGGTTACTTGCAGGATTGTTGTGGAGAGGAAGATGAAGATTTTCTAAGAAATTTGGAGGCTTTGTTTGGGGCTGGGTTGTCTGCAGACAATTTGACAGAGTCAGACCACTAGAGGAACTTGAGTGTACTGGAAAGCAGGTCCTGTGAAGTTGAAGAGATAGCTCCTCTTGGAGAGCATTCACCTAGCATGTGCAAGGACCACAGTTTGAGTCCCTACCCTGATCCTCAAGGTGGGAAGGGACAGAAAGACTTTTGAATATGCCAACCATCCCTCCTCTCATCTTTTTCTTCTCTTTTCATCAACTCAATTGGCACAATTGAAAACAACCACTTGGACACGCAAGCATTTTCCAATCAGACTTTCAGCATGGAATTGCAGTCAAAGGTAGCAGTACATTCCAAGTCACCTGCTTTCTTAGCAGGAGGTGTTCCTTGACATGAGTCAACTCACAGCAACCCCAGACCCCTTGAGTCATCACCACTTCCCTTTTCCTCTTTATATTTACTGACAGGGTCTGGCTGTGTTCCTGACATGTTCCCTCATTTGGGGAAAAAGGCTTTGCCCAGGAGAAAGACCTTTTTCTCCCTCATCCTTAAATAAGATGGTAGGCAAGATCCAGCACCTCCACTGGGTTGTGTCTTTTGCCCACATATCTCCTGGTTAGAAATTGTCCAAGGAAAATGCCAGAAGGAGAAAGAGGATGGAGGGAGGAGTCAGCAGTTTGTGATTGGAATGGCTAGGTATGCAGGTGTGAATGATTCACCATATCTCCCTTCATACTGACAACCTGAGCATATTCTGATTCTCACATGCACCTGCTTCTTCTTCTGTCTCCCCTCCAGCCAGTCTCCAAGTTCACTGACTTCATTTTCTGCTCAGTGCTCAGTTACAAACCTTTTCCTTCTTCCATAGATAAGGATAAACATTTCCCCTCAGGAAGCACCAATGGATTGTGGGTCTTGACGTGTAAGAAATGTTCCTTGCAGGATTGTTGTGGAGGGGAAGATGAAGATTTTCTAAGAAATTTGGAGGCTTTGTTTGGGGCCTGGGTTGTCTGCAGACAATTTGACAGAGTCAGACCACTAGAGGAACTTGAGTGTACCTGAAAGCAGGTCCTGCGAAAGCTGGAGAGAGAGCTCCACTTGGAGAGTGCTAACCTGGCATGCACAGGGGCAATGGTTTGAGTCAGTACCCTGCTCTTCAGATGGGGAAGGGATGAAAAACTTTTGAATATGCCAACCCTCCCTCCTTTCATCTTTTTCTTCTCTTTTCATCAACTCAATTGGCACAGTTGTAAAACAACCAGTTGGACACCCAAGCCTTTTCCAATCAGACTTTCAGCATGGAGCTCCGCTCAAACTTAGCAGTGCTTTCCCGGTCACCTGCGTTTCTTAGCAGTAGATGTTCCTTGACGTGAGTCAACTCATAGCAACTCATAGGTGAGCTCCTTCTCACGACTATGTTCATGGGGTTTTATCATCAGCAAGCTCTTCAAGAAGATGATGCTCACCAAGTTGCAAAAGGCAGGAAATTCAAAATGACAACTGCACTAGTCTTTGGCAATTATCAGTTTACTTGAGCATAGTAAAGATGTCATGCAACTGAAGGGGACTTGCACTTCTCAGCCCTTTCCAATGCCCCAGGTTCCAGCTGTCTCCTGTTAGGGCTATCTCAAAAATTATGGGTAACCGACCAAACAGGATGTGATGTTTCCCAATTCAATGAGCACCTAAGCTGGAGTGCTGCACTCCATGCTCCCCTGCCCTGAGCTGTCAGCAGGCATCAGACCATGTGGCTGCTAGGACCCTAGGCCAGTAGTCTGACTCAGCCAAATACCTGGTGTTCCCAGACCAGAAGGATTGGCTTCCGAGGTAGATGCCGATGGGGCCGGTGTTAAACTGGGTGAACTCGTGACCTCATGAAACTCTCCATACCTCCTTGGTCCCCCAGTCCCTGTGGGGGCTCCCGGCCCACAGCAGGAGCTAGGTGACCTTGCTGTCATAATGCTTGGTTTTTCCATGCCAGCAAAGCTCTACCTAGAAGGCCTGGAGTGTAGTTCATGCTGTCAGGCTTCAGCAGGGTACCCTGTCCTGATAGAATGGGAGCCATCCCTGGCCAGCTCGGGTGGTTCACACAAACCCCATAGCTCCACTTCAACTAGGTGAACAGGTTAGGTTCCCATTTCTTGAAAGATCAGGCCCCTGGCCCTGGCTCCCTTCCTCTCTCCTCTTACCATCACTGCACAGCTGGCGTTTCTTTTCAATCTCGGTTTGAAACACTCATGATCCCAAGTGTCTCTGATTGCCATGGGAACCGTGATGCCACCAAACTGTCAAGTCCCCCCACTCTGTGACCTCAGGTGCTGTCTGAGGTGCAGGCATGAGGTCACAGAAGCCACTCCTCAACATCCAGGAGGCCCAAGGACTGGAGAAATCCTCTGGGGAGAGAAAGATAGTGCTTCTACAGGAGCCAGGAAACTCTGCGCCCTCCACACCTACCATGCCCGAAGTCAGCTCCTTCCACTGAGAATAGAGTAGCTCTCTGATCTTTTTCTCTAAGAAACAGGAACACTGAAAACAGAAAGTGAGGTCATTTTCCGAGGGGAACAGATTGAAGTTGAAGGATTGAGAGACCCAGGATATGACTTTCAGCAACTTATCTCACTCCATTGAAACGTGAGAGAAAGAGCAACAAAAATAACGAGCATCAGGTGGACATTGCATGAGGAATTTGTGTTTTCTTCCTGCCAGCAAATATCAATCCTGGGACCCCAGGCCCCATGAGCCATCATGATTTCCCTTTTCCTCTTTGGATTTAATGACAGGGTCTGGTTGTGATCCTGAGGCATTCTCTCATTTGGGGAAAATGCTTTGCCCAGGAGAAACACCTTTTTCTACCTCATATTTAAAAAAGATTGTAGACAAGATCCAGCACCTTCACTGTGTTGTGCCTTTTTTTCAAATACATCCTGGTTAGAAATTTTCCACGGAAAATGGAAGAAGGAAAAAGAGGAGTGAGGAAGAAGTCAGCAGTGTGTGATTGGAATGGCTAGGGATCGAGATGTGAATAATCCCCAATATTTCCTTTCATACTGACAACCTGAGCTTATTCTCATTCTCACATATGCCTGTCTCTCCTTCTGCCTAACCCCAACTGGCCTCCATGCTCACTGACTTCATTTTCTGCTTAGTGTTACAAACCTGTTGCTCCTTCAATAGATAGGAATAAACATTTCCCCTCAGGAAGCACCACTTGATTTCAGGTCTTGATGTGCACAAATGGTTCCTTGCAAATTGCTGTGGAAAGGAAGATGAAGATTTTCTAAGGAATTTGGTGGCTCTGTTTGGGGCTGGGTTGTCTGAAGAGAATATGACAGAGTCAGACCAGCAGAGGATCTAGAGTGTACCTGAAAAGCGGTTCCTGCGAAGCTGAAGTGATAGCTACTCTTGGTTATCATTCACATCCATGTGCAAGGGACTCAGTCAGAGTACCTAACTGAAATCTCAGGGGGGTAGGGGTCAGAAAGACTTCTGAATATGCCAAACACCCTCCTCTCATCTTTTTCTTCTCTTTTCATCAATTAAATGGACACAGTTGAAAAAGAACCAGTTGGACATGCAAGCCTTTTCCAATCAGACTTTCATCATGGAGCTCCACTCAAACTTAGCAGTGCTTTCCCGGTCACCTGCATTTCCTAACAGGAGATGTTCCTTGACATCAGTCAACTAATATCAAATCATAGATTAGCTACTTTTCATGGCATGCTCATGGGGTTATATCATCAGCCAGCTTTTCAAGAAGACGATGCACACCAGGTTGCCAATACCAGGAACTTCAAAATATCAACTGCACTAGTCTTTGGCAATTGCCAGGCTTCTTGGGCACACACCATATGCTGTGCAACTAAAGGGGACTTGCATTGCTCTGCACTTTTCATGTCAACCTCAATGTCATCCAGAAAAGCAAGAGGTGAGGGCCAAAGACAGCAGCCCTTGGCCCTGGCTTTTCTCACTCAGTTTTCCTCAGCATCATGTTGCGAATGACTTGAAATCCAATTGTATGATTTAGGGATGCATACATTTTATCTCCTGCTGATAGCATTCAGGAGAAACTGGGGGAATGGTTATTCTAGTCTCCCAGTATCATTGGAGGTCCAGTCTCAAGAGGAATGAAGCCCTTTTCTAGACTACTGTTAGTTAGGATGGAGGTTCTGAAGAGTTGCTGTGCACAATTGGCTGAAGGTTATGGTATTCTCATGTGCACCATGGTACTGAAAATTAGTGGCTCATAATTTGCAGGCTCAACAATGACACAAGATGCCTTTAGGAAAGAAATCACACTGAAAGAGGGAAAGCAGAGACCCTAGGCACTTGGTGGGGTGGCAGTGGATATAGACAGTCCAGAAAATAATAAGGATGCTTCAATTTGAAAATGCTTGTGAATATACTCTTCCTGCTCACTAAGACTATCACACTTTTGCATATTCCTTAAGGTGTCCTCTTTTGATATTCAGGATTTGCACATTCCATTGGGTATTCACTCTTGCTTTTGAACAGGAGCATTTGCACTAAATGTCTGATATTGAGGTGAACTCATGATATCCAGAGCCATGCTTCTCTGCTGCATTTCGCCATGTGAAATAATTTCCATTGAAAGTCAAAGGAGAAGAGAGTGCGGTGTAAGGAATGCCTTACCTCAGCAGTCTTGTACGAAAAAATCTAAAAATCAGCATAAAAATCTAAAAATCAGGTGTCCCTTACAAGCAACAGGAAATGCCAGGAAACGACAAAGGGAATCAGGGTCAGTCATGAAGCTTGCCCAGAGAATGACCTGGCACTGACTACCTCCTCTACCTGAACAGTATATGGAAACTACAGAAATATCCGGGAATTGGGACACAGGCCTTAAGCAATGCCCATTTAGTTAGTGTCCCTTCACTGAAGTTTGTTTTCAACCCAAACATCCTTCTACTTCTCATGCCCCTCAAAGGTCCTTACTCTTCCTTTTAGAAGTATTTTAGAATACTCAGCCTTAAAGCTCTGTGCCATTCCATTTTCAGTCCGATGCCTCTTCACCCCTGTCATTCTGCCCAGTGAAAATGTGTTCATCATGCCAAGAGCAAACTCTTGTTTCATCCACAGGCTCTGCATTTAACAAGAACTGATACTCAGACTTTTGTCCATTACTCAGTAGGCCTTGTGCACAGAGGAAGCACAATATTCAAGGAAATGAACCCTTGGGTGAAGAGACATGTGCTGGATATTTCTGCATCTGAAGGTTAGTTGCAAGACATGTGGAAAATATCATGGCAGGACAAATTCAAAGTGCAGCCCAGTTGTAAGGCAGCAGCCAAGGTGGTTGGCCCTGGCAGGTGGAGTGAGCACAGAACATCTCTCCTTGCCTTGCAACTCACCCCTGTCCTCCTTCCAACATGGTGACTGAAGGACTCCCTGGTCTCCTCATGAGCCATCAGAGCAGCCACACACCTGCACTTGGAAGACCAACTTTCCATGATCCAGCTGTCTCCTGTTAGGGCTATCTCAGAAATTAGGGGCAACCGAGAAGACAGGCTGTGATGTTTCCCTTTTCAAGGAGCATCTAAGTCAGGGAGCTGTGCCGCACGCTCCCCTGGCCTGAGCTGCCAGCAGGTACCATGGCCTGTGGCTGCTAGGACCCAAGACGAGTTGCCTGGCTTGGTCATATCCCAGGTGTGCCCAGACCTGGAGGAGTTTTTTCCGAGGGGGATGCTGTGGGGCCAGAGCAAAGCTGAGGGAATAAGTGATCTCCTGCAGCCCTCCATCCCTGTCTGGTCCCCCAGACTTCGTGGGGGCTCCCTGAACACAGCAGGAGCTAGGTGAACTCCCTGTCATGATGCCCTGTGCAGTCAAACCAGAACAGCGCCACCTAGTAGGCCTGCAGTGTAGTGTGAGTTGTCAGGATTCAGTGGGGTACCATGTCTTGCCTGAACTGGAGCCATTCCCAGCCCGCTTCCCTTCACACCACAAAACCCATAACTTCAATTTAACAGGGTCATCAGGTTAGGATACCATTTCTTGAAAGATCAGGTCCCTGGCCCTAGCTCCCTTCCTCTATCCTCTTACCATCACCATGCAGCTAGTGCTTTATTTCAATCTTGGTCTGAAGGAGGCAGGATCAGAAGACTCTCTGGATGCCATGAGAACCGTGATGCCACCAAGCTCTCATGATGCCCCTCTGTGATCTCAGGCACTGTCTGAGGTGCAGGTACAAGGTCACAGAAGCCATTCCTCAAAATACAGGAGGCCCAATGCCCAGAGAAAGCCTCTGGGGAAAGAGAGAAAGTGCGTGATCCTAGGGAGCCTGGAACTTCTGCGCACTTCACACCTGCCATGCCCGAAGCCAGCCCCATCCAAGAAGAGCGTCGCTCTCACATCTTTTTTTCTCAGGGAACAGGAACACTGGAAACAGAAAGTGAGGCCATTTTCAGAGGTGAGTAGCCTGAAGTTGAAGGATTGAGAGATCTAGGATATTACTTTCAGCCACTTATCTCACTCAATTTTATCTTGGTAGAGCCAGCTACAAGCCTAAAGTGCATCAGGTGGAGATTGCATGAGGAATTTCTGTTTTCTTCCTGCCAGCAATCATTGATCCTGGGACCTCAGACATGGTGAGCCATCACCACTTCCCTTTTACTCTTTAGTTGTACTGACAAGCTCTGGCTGTGTTCCTGAGGAATTCCCTGAGTTGGGGTAAAAATGTTTGCCCAGGAGAAATAACTTTTTCTCCCTCATCCTTAAATAAGATGATAGGCAAGATCCAGCACCTCCACTGGGTTGTGCCTTTTAACCACATATCTCCTGGCTAGAAATTGTCCAAGGAAAATGACAGAAGGAAAAGGAGTAGTGAGGAAGGCATCAGAGGTTTGTGATTTGAATGTCTAGGGATCCAGGTGTGAATGATCCCCAATATCTCCCTTCATACTGACAACCTGAGCTTATTCTGATTATCACATGTGCCTGCATCTCCTTCTTCCTCCCCCCAACTGGCCTCCATGCTCACTGACATCATTCTCTGCTCAATTATCAGCTATAAACCTTTTCCTCCATCAATAGATAGGGATCAACATTTCGCCTCAAGATGCACCAATTGATTGTATGTCTTGATGTACAGGAAAAGTTCCTTGCAAGATTGCTGTGGAAAGGAAGATGAACATTTTCTAAGGAATTTTGTGGCTTTGTTTGGGGCTGAGTTGTCTGCAGATATTTGAGAGTCAGACCACTAGAGGATCTAGAGGATGCCAAAAAGTGGTTCCAGGGAAGTTGAAGAGATGGCTCCTCTTTGAGACCTCTCACCTCGCATACACAAGAACGAGTGTTCAAGTCCCTCCCCAGAACCTCAGCCGGGGCGGGGACACAAAGACTTTTCATTATGCCAAACCTCCCTTCTCTCATCATTTTCTTCTCTTTTCATCAACTCAGTGGGCACAGTTGAAAAAGAACCAGTTGGATATGCAATCCTTTCCAATCAGACATTCACCATGGAGCTGTGCTCAAACTTAGCAATGCTTTCACCGTCACCTGCATTTCCTAGCAGATGTTCCTTGACATCAGTCAACTCACAGCAACGCATAGGTTAGCTTCTTCTCATGACATGCTCATGGGGTTATATCATCAACAAGCTTTTCAGGAAGACGATGTCCCCAGGTTGCAAATGGCAGAAACTTCAAAATGACAACTGCACTAGTCTTTGGCAATTACCAGGCTTCTTGGGCATAAACCATATTCTGTGCAACTGAAGGGGACATGCAATGTTCTGCACTTTTCATGTCAACCTCAATGGCATCCAGAAAAGTAAGAGGTAAGGACCAAAGACAGCTGCCCTTGGCCCTGGCTTTTCTCACTCAGTTTTTATTATCATTGGGTTGCAAATGACTTGAAATCCAATTGTATGATTTGGGGATGCATGCGTGTTAGCTCCTGGTGATAGCATTCAGGGCGAAACGGGGAAATGTGCAACCTAGTCTCCCAGTATAATTGGAGGTCCAGTCTCAAGAGGAATGAAGTCATTTTCTAGACTATTGTTAGTTTGGAAGGAGGATCTGAAGAGTTGCAGTGCACAATTGGCTGAAGGTTTTAGTGTTCTCATGTGCACCATGGTTCTGAAAATGAGTGGCTCATGCTTTGCAGGCTCAACAATGACACAAGACGCCCTATAGGAAAGAAATCACACTGAAAGAGGGAAAGCGGAGACACTAGGCATCTGGTGGGGTGGCAGTGGATATAGCCAGTCCAGGAAATAATAAGGATGCTCCAATTTGCAAATGCTTGAGAATACACTCTTCCTTATCACTAAGGACTCTCACACTTTTGCATGTTCCTTAAGGTGTCCTCTTTTGATATTCAGGATTACCCCATTCCATTGGGTATTCACTTTTGCTTTTGAACAGGAGCATTTGCACTAAATGTCTGATATTGAGGTGAACTCATGATTTCCAGAGTAATGCTTCTCTGCTGCATATTGCAATGTGAAGCCATTTCCATTGAAGGTCAATGGAGAAGAGAGTGTAGTGTAAGGAAAGCCTTTCCTCAGAGTTCTTGTGCTGAAAAAAACTAAAAATCGGCATATACATCATCAGGTGTCCCTTGCAAGCAACAGGAAAATGCCAGAATTCGGCAAAGGAAATTAGGGTCAGTCATGATGCTTGCCCACAGAATGACCTTGCACTGACTACCTCCTCTACCTGAATAGTATATTGAAACTACAGAAATGTCCAGGTGTTTGGACACAGACCTTAAGAAATGCCCATTTAGTTAGTGTCCCTTCACCGAATTTGGTTTTCAACACAAACACCCTTCTACTTCTCATGCCCCTAAAGGTACTTACTCTTCCTTTTAGAGTATTCAGTCTTGCAGCTCTATGTATTCCTCTTTCATCCCAATGGCTCTTCACCTCTGGTATTCTGCCCTGTGAAAATGTGTTCATCATGCCATGACCAGTGTGTTGTTTCATCCACTGGCTTTTGCTCTACATCTTTCAAGGGCTGATACTAGGACTGTTGCCCATTCCTCAGTTAGCCTTGTGCCACAGAGTCAGCAGTCTTGTCAAGGGAATGAACCCTTGAGTAAACAGGGATGGGCTGGATATTTCTGCCTCTGAAGGTTAGTTGCAAGACATGTGGAAAAATCATGGCAGGACAAATTCTGACTGCAGCCCAGTTGTAAGGCAGCAGTCAAGGTGGTTGGCCCTGGCAGGTGGAGTGAGCACAGAACATCTCTCCTTGCCTGGAAGCTCACCCCTGTCCTACTACCAACATGATGACTGAAGGACTCCCTGGTCTCCTCATGAGCCATCAGAGCAGCCACAAACCTGCACTTGGAAGACCAACTCCCCAGGTTCCAGCTGTCTCCTATTAGGGCTATCTCAGAAATTAGGGGCAACAGAAAAGACAGGCTGTGATGTTTCTGTATTCAAGGAGCACCTAAGGCAGGGAGCTGCGCCACACGCTCCCCTGGCCCTGAGTTGTCAGCAGCCAACATGCCCTGTGGTTGCTAGGAGTTGCCTGGCTTGGCCAAATCCCAGGTGTGCCCAGACCTACAGGAGTTTTTCAGAGAGCCACGCCGATGGTGCCGGTGCTAAACTGAGTGAACACGTGACCTCCTGCGGCCCTCCGTCCCTGCCTGGTCCCCCAGACCTCGTGGGGGCTGCCCAGAGCAGGAGGTAGGTGACATCATTGTCATGATGCCCAGTGAGGCCAATCCACAACAGCGCCACCTAGCAGGTCTGCAGTGTAGTACAAGCTGTCAGGTTTCAGCAGTTTACCCTGTCCTGCCTGAACTGGAGCCATTCCTGACCCGCTTGCCTTCGCCCCACAAAACCCACAACTTCAATTCAACTGGGTCATCAGGTTAGGATACCATTCCTTGAAAGATCAGATACCTGGCCCTGGCTCCGTTCCTCTATCCTCTTACCATCACCGTGCAGTTGGCACTTTTTTTCAATCTCAGTCTGAAGCCCCAGGATAAGACTCATCTCTGGTTGCCATGGAAACCGTGATGACACCAAGCTCTCATGCAGCCCCTCTGTGACTTCACGTGCTGTCTGAGGTCAGGCATGAGGTCACAGAAGCCACTCCTCAACATCCATGAGACCCAATGCCTGGAGAAGGCCTCTGGGGAAAGAGAAAGTGTGATCCTAGAGAACCTGCAACCTCTGCGCCCTTTGCACCTGGCATGACCGAAGCCAGCCCCATCCACTGAGAACAAAGTCGCTCTCCCATCTTCTTTTCTCAGGGAATGGTTATTGGGACTAATGAGATGTTAACTAACTCAGGCTGACTCCTTACTCCCTGGTGAGTGAGCAAGATCAAGGTCTCAAAGGCGGTTTCAAAGGTTCATGATGATAAACCGGACAACTGTCAGGGATTAGTTAACAACAGTTCCCCGAATATGATCAGCTCGTGCTTGCCATATAGTCCTGTGGGATTCTCACATGCGTGAACCCTTCTGCCTTGCTGCTGATTGGTTCCTCCCTAGCCCCCAGCCTACATAAAAGCTGTGTGATTTCCTCAATAAACGAGTTCCTGCTGTGACGGGTCTCCCTGACACGTCTGATTTTCCTCCGCTGGGAGGACTGGGAGAGGGTGGTCAGTAGGCCCTACCTATTCTGGTCTGACTTTGTTGGGGAGGGTCCCCTTCCATTACTGCTGATCTCAAAGAGCAAGGGGGCTTAAGACCCCGACAAACGGGAACACTGGAAAATGAAAATGAGGCCATTTTCAAAGGGGAACAGACTGAAGTTGAAGGATTGAGAGAACCAAGATATGAATTTTAGCCACTCATCTCACTCCATTGTATCTTGGTAGAGCGAGCTACATACCTAAGGAGTGGCAGGTGGAGATTGCATGAGGAATTTGTGTTTTCTTCCTGCCAGCAAATATCGATTCTGGGACCCCAGACTTGGTGAACCATCACCACTTCCCTTTACCTCTTTAGTTGTACTGACAGGCTCTGACTCAGATCCTGAGGAATTACCTGAGTTGGGGAAAAAGTGTTTGCCCAGGAGAAATAACTTTTTCTCCCTCATCCATAATAAGATGGTAGGCAAGATCCAGCACCTCCACTGGTTTGTGCTTTTTGTCCACAAATCTCCTGATAAGAAAATGTCCAAGGAATATAGCAGAAGAAAAAAGAGGAGTGAGGAAGGCATCAGTGGTTTGTGATTTGAATATCTAGGGATCCAGGTGTGAATGATCCCCGATATCTCCCTTCATACTGACAACCTGAGCTTATTCTGAATCTCACATGCTCCTCCCTCTCCTTGTGGCTCCCACCACCCGGCCTCCACCCTCACTGACATCATTCTCTGCTCAGTGCTCACCTACAAAGCTTTTCCTCCATCAGTAGATAGGGATCAACATTTTGCCTCAGGGTGCACCAATTGATTGTGTGTCTTGATGTACAAAAAATGTTCCTCCCAAGATTGCTGTGGAAAGGAAGATGAACATTTTCTAAGCAATTTGGCGGCTTTGATTGGGGCTGGGTTGTTTGCAGAGAATTTGAGAGTCAGACCACTAGAGGATCTAGAGGGTACCAAAAAGTTGTTCTTATGAGCCTGAAGATGTGGTTCCTCTTGGATAGTGCTCACCTAGCATACACAGATCAGGGTTTGAGTCCATTCCTGGAATCTCAGATGGAGAGGGTGCAAAGACTTTTGAATATACCAACTGTCCCTCCTCTCAACTTTATCTTCTCTTTTCATCAACTCAATGGGCAGAGTTTAAAAAGAACCAGTTGTACATGCAAGACTTTTCCAATCAGACTTTCATCATGGAGCTGCGCTCAAACTTAGCAGTGCTTTCCCGGTCAACTGCATTTCCTAACAGATGTTCCTTGACATAAGTCAACTCACAGCAACTCATAGGTTAGCTCCTTCTCATGACATGCTCATGGGATTATATCATCAACAAGCTTTACAAGAAGACGATGCTCACCAGGTTGAAAATGGTAGGAACTTCAAAATGACAACTGCACTAGTCTTTGGCAATTACCAGGCTACCTGGGAACACTCCACATTCTGTGCAACTGAAGGTGACTTGCATTGCTCTGCACTTTTCATGTCAACCTCAATGTCATCCAGAAAAGCAAGAGGTGAGGGCCAAAGACAGTTGCCCTTGGCCCTGGCTTTTCTTACTCAGTTTTCCTCAGCATTGGGTTGTAAATGACTTGAACTCCAATTATATGATTTGGGGATGCATACATTTTATCTCCTGCTGATAGCATTCAGGACGAACTTGGGGAATGTGCAACGTAGTCTCCCAGTGTCATAGGAGGAGCAGTCTCAAGAGGAATGAAGCCATTTTCTAGACTATTGTTAGTTTGGAGGGAGGATCTGAAGAGTTGCAGTGCACAATTGCGTGAAGTTTATGGTATTCTCATGTGCAACATGGTTCTGAAAATGTGGGGCTCATGCTTTGCAGGCTCAACAATGACACAAGAAGCCCTATAGGCAAGAAGACACACTGAAAGAGGGAAAGCGGAGACACTAGGAATCTGGTGGGGTGGCAGTGGATATAACCAGTCCAGGAAATAATAAGGATGCTCCAATTTGCAAATGCTTGAGAATACACTCTTCCTTATCACTAAGGACTCTCACACTTTTGCATGTTCCTTAAGGTGTCCTCTTTTGATATTCAGGATTACCCCATTCCATTGGGTATTCACTTTTGTTTTTAACAGGAGCATTTGCTCTAAATGTCCAATATTGAGGTGAACTCATGATTTCCAGAGCAATGCTTCTCTGCTGCATATTGCAATGTGAAGCCATTTCCATTGAAGGTCAATGGAGAAGAGAGTGTAGTGTAAGGAAAACCTTTCCTCAGAGTTCTTGTGCTGAAAAAAAACTAAAAATCGGCATATACATCATCAGGTGTCCCTTACCAGCAACAGGAAAAAGCCAGGAATTGGCAAAGGGAATCAGGATCAGTCATGATGCTTGCCCACAGAATGACCTTGCACTGACTACCTCCTCTACCTGAATAGTATATTGAAACTACAGAAATGTCCGGGAATTTGGATATAGACCTTAAGCAATGCCCATTTAGTTAGTGTCCCTTCACTGAAGTTGGTTTTCAACACAAACACCCTTCTACTTCTCATGCCCCTCAAAGGTCCTTACTCTTCCTTTTAGAGTATTCAGCCTTGAAGCTCTGTGTCATTCCACTTTCAGCCTGATGGCTCTTTACCTCTGGTATTCTGCCCTGTGAAAATGTGTTCATCATGCCAAGAGAAGGCTCTTGTTTCATCCACTGGCATGTGCTCTGCAACTTGCAAGGGCTGATAATAAGACTGTTGGCCATTTCTCAGTGGGCCTTCTGCCACAGAGGCAGCAGTCTTCTCCAGGGAATGAACCCTTGGGTGAAGAGAGATGTGCTGGATATTTCTGCATCTGATGGTTAGTTTGCAAGACATGTGGAAAAAATCATGGCAGGACAAATTCAAAGTGCAGCCCAGTTGAAATGTAGCAGTCATGGTAGTTGGCCCTGGCAGGTGGAGTGAGCACAGAACATCTCTCTTGCCTTGCAGCTCACCCCTGTTTCTCCTTCCAACATGATGACTGAAGGACTCCCTGATCTCCTCAAGAGCCATCAGAGCAGCCACAAAACTGCACTTGGAAGACCAACTCCCCAGGATCCAGCTGTCTCTTGTTATTGCTATCTCGAAAATTAGGGGCAACCGAGAAGACAGGCTTGATGTTTCCCTATTCAAGGAGCACCAAAGTCAGGGAGATGTGCTGCACGCTCCCCTGGCCTGAGCTGTCAGTAGCCAGCATGCCCTGTGACTGCTAGAACCCTAGGTGAGTTGCCTGGCTCAGCCAAATCCCAGGTGTGACCAGACCTGCAGGAGTTTTTCGGAGGGCTATGCTGATGGTGCCGGTGCTAAACTGAGTGAACACGTGACCTCCTGCGGCCCTCCATCCCCGCCTTGTCCCCCAGACCTAGTAGGGCCTGCCCAGAGCAAGAGGAAGATGACCTCCCTGTCATGATGCCCAGTGAAGCCAATCCAGAACAGCGCCACTTAGCAGGCCTGCAGTGTAGTTCGAGCTGTCAGATTTCAGTGGTTTACCCTGTCCTGCCTGAACCAGAGCCATTCCCAGCCTGCTTGCCTTCACCCCACAAAACCCATAGCTTCAATTCAACTGGGTCATCAGGATAAGATACCATTTTTTGAAACATCAAGTCCCGGGCCCTGGCTCCCTTCCTCTATTCTCTTAACATCACTGTGCAGCTTGCGATTTTTTCAATCTCCCTCTGAAGCCACCAGGATCAGAAGCCTCTCTGGTTGCCATGGGAACTGTGATGCCACCAAGCTCTTATATAACCCCTCTGTGACCTCAGGTGCTGTCTGAGGTACAGGCATGATGTCACAGAAGGCACTCCTCAACATTCATGAGGCCCAATGGCTGGAGAAAATGTCCAGAGAGAGAGAGAAAGTGTGTGATCATAGGTAGCCTGGAACCTCTGACCCCTTCACACCTGCCCTGCCCATAGCCAGCCCCATCCACTGAGAATAGAGTCGCTCTCCCAACTTTTTTCACAGGGAATGGGAACACTGGAAAACAAAGTGAGGCCATTTTCAGAGGATATGACTTTCAGCCACTCATCTCACTGCCTTGTATCTTGATAGAGGGA
This sequence comes from Sciurus carolinensis, assembly GCF_902686445.1. NCBI lineage: Eukaryota > Metazoa > Chordata > Mammalia > Rodentia > Sciuridae > Sciurus > Sciurus carolinensis. The sequence goes on along the minus strand of NW_025920217.1, from coordinate 200,616 downwards.
GATACAAACCTCAGGAGTGGCAGGTGGAGATTACATGAGGAATTTGTGTTTTTTTTCCTGCCAGGAAATATTGATCCTGGGACCTCAGAACCAGTGAGCCATCACCACTTCCCTTTTCCTCTTTAGTTGTACTGACATGCTCTGACTGTGTTCCTGAGGAATTACCTGAGTTGGAGTAAAAGTGTTTGCCCAGGAGAAATAACTTTTTCAATAAATCAATAAATAAGATGGTAGGCAAGATCCAGCATGTTCACTGGGTGGGGCCTTTTGCCCACATATCTCCTGGTTAGAAATTGTCCAGGGAAAATGGCAGAAGGAAAAAGAGGAGTGAGGAAGGCATCAGCGGTTTGTGATTTGAATGTCTAGGGATCCAGGTGTGAATGATCCCCGATATCTCCCTTTATACTGACAACCTGAGCTTATTCTGATTATCACATGCGCCTGACTCTCCTTCTGGCTCCCCCCACCCGGCCTCAACCCTCACTGATATCATTCTCTGCTCAGTGCTCAGCAATAAACTTTTTCATCCATCAATAGATAGGGATCAACATTTTGACTCAGAATGCACCAATTGATTGTGTGTCTTGATGTACAGGAAAGGTTCCTTGCAAGATTGCTGTGGAAAGGAAGATGAACATTTTCTAAGCAATTTGGTGACTTTGTTTGGGGCTGGGTTGTCTTCAGAGAATTTGACAGAGTCAGACCACTAGAGGACCTAGAGTGTACCAAAAAGTGGCTCCTGTGAAGCTGAAGTGATGACTCCTCGTGGAGAGCGCTCACCTAGCATTCACAAGCACCACGGATCGAGTCCCTCCCCAGACCCTTAGACAAAAAGAATTTTGAATATCCAAACCTTCCTCCTCTCATCTTTTCTTCTCTTTTCGTCAACTCAATAGGCACCGTTGAAAAAGAACCATTTGGACACACAAGCCTTTTCTAATCATACTTTCATCATGGAGCTGCGCTCAAACTTAGCAGTGCTTTCCCAGTCAACTGCGTTTCCTAGCAGGAGATGTTCCTTGACATCAGTCATTTCTCAGCAACTCATAGATTAGCTCCTTCTCATGATATGCTCATGGGGTTATATCATCAGAAAGCTTTTCAAGAATATGATGCTCACCAGCTTGAAAATGGCAGGAACTTCAAAATGACAACTGCACTAGTCTTATGCCATTACCAAGCTTCTTGGGCACACTCCACATGCCGTGAAATTGAAGGGGACTTGCATTGCTCTGCACTTTTCATGTCAACCTAAATGTCATCTGGAAAAGCAAGAGGTGAGGGTAAAGGACAGCCACCCTTGGCCCTGGCTTTTCTCACTCACTTTTCCTCAGCATCGTGTTGCAAATGACTTGAAGTCCAATTGTATGGTTTGGGGATGCATATGTTTCAGCTCTTGCTGAGAGCATTCAGGAGTAACGGGGAATGTTCAAATTTATTTCCCAATATCATAGAAGGAGCAGTCTCAAGAGGAATGAAGCCCTTTTCTAGGCTATTGTTAGTTTGGAAGGAGGATCTGAAGAGTTGCAGTGCACAATTACCTGAAGTTTATGGTGTTCTCATGTGCAACATGGTTCTGAAAATGAGTGGCTCATGCTTTGCAGGCTCAACAATGACACAAGAAGCCCTATAGGAAAGAAATCACACTGAAAGAGGGAAAGCAGAGACACTAGGCACCTGGTGTGGTGGCAGTGGATATAGGAAGCCCCGGAAGTGATAAGGATGCTCCAATTTGAAAATGCTTGATAATACACTCTTCCTGCTCACTAAGGACTATCACACTTTTGTATGTTATTTAATGTATTCTCTTTTGATATTCAGGTTTTGCTCATTCCATTGGGTATTCACTTTTGCTTTTGAACAGGAGCATTTGCACTAAATGTCTGATATTGAGGTGAATTCATGATTTCCAGAGCCATGCTTCTCAGCTGCATATCGCAATGTGAAGTCATTTCCATTGAAGGTCAATGGAGAAGAGAGTGGGGTGAAAGGAAAGCCTTTTCGCTAAGGTCTTGTCCTGAAAACAACTAAAAATCGGCATATACATCATCAGGTGTCCCTTGCAAGCAACAGGAAAATGCCAGGATTCAGCAAAGGAAATTAGGGTCAGTCATGATGCTTGCCCACAGAATCACCTGACACTGATGACCTCCTGTGCCTGAATGGTATATTGAAACTACAGAAATTTTCAGGAATTGGGACACAGACCTTAAGCAATGCCAATTTATTTGTGTCCTTTCACTGAAGTTGGTTTTCAACACCAACACCCTTCTATTTCTCATACCACTCAAAGGTCCTTACTCTTATTTTTGGAGTATTCAGCCTTGAATATCTGTGCCATTCCTCTTTCAACCCAATGCCTGTTCAACTCTGGTATTCTGCCCTGTGAAAATGTGTTCATCATGCCAAGAACTGGCTCTTGTTTCACCCACTGGCCTGTGCTCTGCATCTTACAAGGATTGATAATAGGACTTGTGGCCATTTCTCATTGGGCCTTGTGCCACAGAGGCAGCAGTCTTGTCAAGGGAATGAACCATTGAGTGAACAGAGATGGGCTGGATATTTCTGCCTCTGAAGGTTAGTTGCAAGACATGTGGAAAAATCATGGCAGGACAAATTCTGAGTGCAGCCTAGTTGTAAGGCAGCAGTCAAGGTGGTTGGCCCTGGCAGGTGGAGTGAGCACAGCACATCTCTCCTTGTCTGGTAGTTCCTCCCTGACCTCCTCCAACACGATGACTCAAGGACTCCCTGGTCTCCTCATGAGCCATCAGAGCAGCCACACACCTGCACTTGGAAAACCAACTACCCAGATTCCATCTGTCTCCTGTTGGGACTATCTTGGTAATTAGGGGCAACCAACAAGACAGTCTGTGATTTTTCCCAATTAAAGGGGCCCCTATGTCAGGGAGCTGACCTGAACGCTCCCTTGGCCTGAACTGTCAGCACCCATCAGGCCCTGTGGCTGCTAGGACCCAAGGTGAGTTGCCTGGATTGGTCAAATCCTGGGTGTGCCCATACCTGGAGGAGATTTTTCTGAGGTTGCTGCTGATGGGCCCCAGGTAAACTGAGTGAACATGTTACCTCCTGTGGCCCTCCATCCCTGCCTGGTCCCCCAGACCTCCTGGAGACTCCCTGCCCAGAGCAGGAGCTAGGTGACCTCCCTGTCTTGATGCCCAGTGCGGCCAAACCAGAACAGCGCCACCTAGCATGCCTGCTGTGTAGTGCGGTAGTGCGAACTGTCAGGTTTTAGCGGGGTACCCTGTCCTGCTGGAACCAGAGACATTCCAGGCCTGCACGCCTTCACCCCACAAAACCCATAGATCCACTTCAACTGCATCATAAGGTTAGGATAACATTACTTGAAAGATCAGGTCCCTGGACCTGGCTCCCTTCCCCCATCCTCTTACCAACACCGTGCTGCTGGCGCTTTGTTTCAATCTCAGTCTGAAGGCGCCATGGTCAGAAGACTCTCTGGTTGCCATGGAAACCGTGATGCCATCATGCTCTCCTGATACTCCTCTGTGAACTCAGGCACTGTCTGAGGTGCAGGCAGGAGGTCACAGAAGCCACTTCTCAACATCCTGGAGGCCCAATGCCTGGAGAAAGCCTCTGGGGAAAGAGAGAAAGTGCGTGATCCTAGGGAACCTGGAACTTGTGCGCCCTTCACACCTGCCATGCTGGAATCCAGCCCTGTCCACTGAGAATAGAGTCGCTGTCCCATCTTTTTTTCTCAGGCAATGGGAACACTGGAAACTGAAAGTGAGGCCATTTTCAGAGGGGAACAGACTGAAGTTGAAGGATTGAGAGATCCAGGATATTACTTTCAGCCACTTATCTCACTCCATTGTATCTTGATAGAGGGAGCTACAAACCTAAGGAGTAGCAGGTGGAGAGTGAATGAGGAATTTGTGTTTTCTTCCTGCCAGCATGTATTAATCCTGGTACCCCAGACCTGGTGAGCCATCACCACTTCCCTTTTCCTCTTTAGTTTTAATGACACACTCTGGCTGTGTTCCTGAGGAATTACCTGAGTTGGGGTTAAAGGTTTTGCCCAGGAGAAATAACTTTTTCTCCCTTATCCATAAATAAGATGGTAGGCAAGATTCAGCACCTACACTAAGTTGTGACTTTGCCCACTTATCTCCTGGTTAGAAATTGTCCAAAGAAAATGGCAGAAGGAAAAAGAGGAGTGAGGAAGGCATCAGCGGTTTGTGATTTGAATATCTAGGGATCCAGGTGTGAATGATCTCCAATATCTCCCTTCATACTGGCAACCTGAGCTTATTCTGATTATCACATGCACCTGACTCTCCTTCTGGCTCCCCCCACCCGGCCTCCACCCTCACTGATATCATTCTCTGCTCAGTGCTCAGTTTCAAATCTTTTCCTCCATCAATATATAGGGATCAACATTTCACCTCAGGATGCACAAATTGATTGTGTGTCTTGCTGTACAGGAAAGGTTCCTTGCAGGATTGCTGTGAAAGGAAGATGAACAAGTTCTAAGGAATTTGGTGGCTTTGTTTGGGGCTGGGTTGTCTTCAGAGAATTTGACAGAGTCAGACCACTAGAGGATCTAGAGTGTACCAAAAAGTAATTCCTGCAAAGCTGAAGTGATGACTCCTCTTGGAGAGCACTCACCTAGCATACACAAGCACCATGAACCCAGTCCCTCCCCAGATCCTTAGACAAAAAGAATTTTGAATATCCAAACCTCTCTCCTCTCATATTTTCTTCCCTTTTCATCAACTCAATAGGCACCGTTGAAAAAGAACCATTTGGACACACAAGCCTTTTCCAATCAGACTTTCATCATGGAGCTGTGCTCAAACTTAGCAGTGCTTTCCCGGTCACCTGCGTTTCCTAGCAGGAGATGTTCCTTGACATCAGTCAACTCACAGCAACTCATAGGATAGATCCTTCTCATGACATGCTCATGGCGTTATATCATCAGCAAACTTTTCAAGAAGACAATGCTCACCAGGTTGCAAATGGCAGGAACTTCAAAATGACAACTGCACTAGTCTTATGCCATTACCAAGCTTCTTGGGCACACTCCTCATGCCGTGAAATTGAAGGGGACTTGCATTGCTCTGCACTTTTCATGTCAACCTCAGTGTCATCCAGAAAAACAAGAGGTGAGGACCAAAGACAGCCACCCTTGGCCCTGGCTTTTCTCACTCAGTTTTCCTCAGCATCATGTTGCAAATGACTTGAAGTCCAGTTGTATTATCTAGGGATGCATATATGTTAGCTCCTCCTGATAGCATTCAGGACGAACTGGGGGAATGTGAAACTTTGTCTCCCAGTATCATTGGAAGTACAGTCTCAAGAGGAATGAAGCCCTTTTCTAGGCTATTGTTAGTTTGGAAGGAGGATCTGAAGAGTTGCAGTGCACAATTGCCTGAAGTTTATGGTGTTCTTATGTGCAACATGGTTCAGAAAATGAGTGGCTCATGCTTTGCAGGCACAACAATGACACAATAAGTCCTATAGGAAAGAAGTCACACTGAAAGAGGGAAAGCAGAGACACTAGGCACCTGGTGTGGTGGCAGTGGATATAGCCAATCCCAGAAGTAATAAGGATGCTCCAATTTGAAAATGCTTAAGAATACACTCTTCCTGCTCGCTAAGGACTAACACACTTTTGCATGTTATTTAATGTGTCCTCTTTGATATTCAGGTTTTGCCCATTCCATTGGGTATTCACTTTTGCTTTTGAACAGGAGCATTTGCACTAAATGTCTGATATTGAGGTGAATTCATGATTTCCAGAGCCATGCTTCTCAGCTGCATATCGCAATGTGAAGTCATTTCCATTGAAGGTCAATGGAGAAGAGAGTGGGGTGAAAGGAAAACCTTTTCGCAAAAGTCTTGTCCTGAAAACAACTAAAAATCGGCATATACATCATCAGGTGTCCCTTGCAAGCAACAGGAAAATGCCAGAATTCGGCAAAGGAAATTAGGGTCAGTCATGATGCTTGCCCACAGAATCACCTGGCACTGATGACCTCCTGTGCCTGAATGGTATATTGAAACTATAGAAATGTCCGGGGATTTGGGACACAGACCTTAAACAATGCCAATTTATTTGTGTCCTTTCACTGAAGTTGGTTTTCAGCACCAACACCCTTCTACTACTCATACCGCTCAAAGGTCCTTACTCTTATTTTTGGAGTATTCAGCCTTGAATATCTGTGCCATTCCTCTTTCAACCCAATGACTGTTCACCTCTGGTATTCTGCCCTGTGAAAATGTGTTCATCATGCCAAGAGCTGGCCTTTGTTTCTTCCTCCGACTTTTGCTCTGCATCTTACAAGGACTGAAAATAGGACTCTTTGCCATTTCTCAGTGGGCCTTGTGCCACAGAGGCAGCAATCTTGTCAAGGGAATGAACCCTTGGGTGAATAGAGATGGGCTGGATATTTCTGCCTCTGAAGGTTAGTTGCAATACATGTGGAAAAATCATGGCAGGACAAATTCTGAGTGCAGCCCAGTTGTAATGCAGCAGCCAAGTGGTTGGCCCTAACAGTTGGAGTGAGCACAGCTCATCTTTCCTTGTCTGGCAGCTCCCCCCTGTTTTCCTTCCAACATGAAGTTTGAAGGACTCCCTGGTCTCCTCATGAGCCATCATAGCAGCCACACACCTGCTCTTGGAAGATCAATTCCCCAGGTTCCAGGTTCCAGCTGTCTCCTGTTTGGAGTATCTGGCAACCAACAAGACAGGTTGTGTTGTTTCCCAATTCAAGGAACACCTGAGCTAGGTAGCTGTGCTGCACACCCCCCCTGCCCTGAGCTTTCAGCAGCCATCATGCCATGTGACTGCTAAGACCCTAGGCGATTTGCCTGTCTTGGCCAAATCTCAGGTGTGCCCAGTCCTGGGGAAGTGGTTTTGGATGGCTATGCTGATGGTGCCTGTGCTTAGCTGGGTGAAAACGTGACGTCCTCTTGCCCTCCATCCCTTCCTGGTTCCCAGACCTCATTGGGGCTCCCTGCCCAGAGCAGGAGCTAGGTGACCTTGCTGTCATGATGCCTGGTGTGGCCACACCAGCACATCGCCAAGTACCAGGCTTGGACTGTAGCGCAAGCTGTCAGGCTTCAGAGGGTTACCCTGTCCTACAGGAACGGGGACCGTTCCAGTCCCGCTCAACTGGACCCCGCAAAACAGAGAGCTCCACTTCAACTGGGTCATCAGGTTAGAATCCCATTTCTTGAAAGTTCTGGTCCCTGTCCCTGGTTCCCTTCCTGTGTTTTCTTACCGTCACTGTGCAGCTGCCACTTCTTTTCAATCTCGGTCTAAAGCAGCCAGGAGCAGAAGCGTCTCTGGTTTCCATGGGAATTGTGATGCCACCAAGCTGTCATGCTGCCCCTCTGTGTCTTAAGGCACTGTCTGAGTTGCAGGCATGAGGTCACAGAAGCCACTCCTCAACATCCAGGTGGCCCAAGGCCTGGACAAAGCCTCTTGGGAGAAAGTGAAAGTGTGTGTGCTTACCAGAGCTTGAACCTCTGTGCCCTTCACACCTGCCATGCCCAAAGTCTGCCCCTTTAACTGAGAATAGAGTTGCTCTCCTATGTTTGGCTCTCATGGCATGGGAGAACTGGAAACCAAATGTGAGGCCATTTTTACAGTGGAAAGGATTGCAGTTGAAGGATTGAGTGATGCTGACTCTGACTTTCAGCCACTTATCTCACTCCAATGAATCTTTTTTTTTTTTTTGCAGTTCCAGGTATTGAACTCAGGGCCTTAGTGCTTGCGAGGTGAGTACTCTACCAACTGAGCAATCTCCCCAGCCCTCACTCCAATGAATCTTGAGAGAAAGATTTGCAAAACTAACTAGTGGCAGGTGGACATTGGATGACTAATTTTTTTCCTGCCAGCATGTATTGGTCCTGGGACCCAAGACCCCTTGAGTCATCACCACTTCATTTTGCCTCTTTCCATTTACTGACAGGGTCTGGCTGTGTTCCTGAGGCATTCCCTGAATTACGGAAAAAGACTTTACCCAGGAGAAACACCTTCCTCTACCTCACTCATATATTAAATGGTAGGCAAGATCCAGTATCTCCACTGGGTTGTGTATTTTGCCCAGATGACTCCTGGATAGAAACTGTCCAAGGAAAATGCCAGGAGGAAAAAGAGGAGAGAGGAAGGGATCAGTGGAATTTGATTGGAATGGCTAGGTATCCATGTTTGAATGATCCCATAAATCTCTCTTCATACTAACAACCTGAGCATCTTCTGCTACCCACATAGGCCAGTCGCTCCTCCTGCCCCCCAGTCTCTGTACTCACTGATATCATTTTCTGCTCACTGATCAGCTACAAGAATTATCCTTCTTCAATAGACAGGGATAAACTTTTCCCCTCGCAACCTACCAAGAGATTGTGGGTCTCCACGTGTGCAAAAGTTCCTTGCTGGACTGCTGTGAAAATGAAGATGAAGGGTTCCTTAGAAATTTGTTGGCTTTTTCTGGGGCTGGGTTTTCTGTGAGAATTTGACAGAGTGAGACGAGTAGAGGATCTACAGGGTGCCTAAAAGGGGCTACTTCAGAGCTCACAAAATAGCTCATATTGGAGAGTGCTTGCCTACCATAGGCAAGGGCTGTGGTTCGAGTCCCTGGATCCTCAGATGAGGGTGGGGGGTGGAGGGGAAAAAGAACTCTTTTGAAGATGCAAACCCTCCCTCATCTCATATTTTTCTCCTCTGTTCATCAACTAAATCAGCACAAGTGAGAAAGCACCAGTTGGACACACAAGCCTTTTCCAATCAGACCTTCAGCATGGAACTGCGGGGAAAGTTAGCACTGCTTCCATGGTCACCCGCCTTCCTTACAAGGGGGTGGGTGTTCCTTCAGATGAGTTGACTCCCAGGGACTGATAGGTTAGATCCTTCTCATGAGTGTGCTCAGGGGGCTATATCCTCAGCAAGTTCTTGAAGAAGACGCGGCCCACCAGGTTGAAATGGCAGGAACTTCAAAATGACAACTGCACTCATCTTGGTAAAGACCAGGCTTCTTGGGCACACTCCAGCCTCTGTGCAACTGAAGTGAACTTGCACACCTCAGCACTTTCCATGTGAACCTCACTGCCATCAGGAAAAGCAAGAGGTGTGGACCAGAGAGAGATGCCTTTGACCCTGGTTTTTCTCACTCAGTTTTCCTTGGCATCCGTTTGCCAATGATTGGATGTCAAATTGTATGATTTGGGGATGAATACGTGTTAGCTCCTGCTGATAGCACACAGGCAGAACATGGGGATTTTGCAACCTAGTCTCCCAGTATCATTGGAGGTTCAGTGTCAAAATAAATGAAGCCCTTTTATATACCATTGTGTATATTGATAGAGGTTCTGAAGAGATGTGGTGTAGAACTGGGTGAAGTGTATGGTGTTCTCATGTGTACCATGGTTCTGGGAATGAGTGGATTGTGCTTTTCAAGGTCAGGAAAGACACAAGAAGCCCTATTTGAAAGAAGTCACACTGAAAGAAGGAAAGCAGAGACACTAGGCACATGGTGTGTTGGTGGAAGATATAAGGCAGTCCAAGAACTAAAAGGAAGGTAAAATTTGAAAAAGCTTGAGGATACACTCTCCCTGCTCACTAAGGTCTATCACAATTTTGGATGTTCTTGAACATATCCTGTTTTGATACTCAGGTTTTGCCCATGTTTGGTCTTCACTTATGCTTTTGAGTAGGATGGTTTTGACTAATGTCTGATATTGAGGTGCATTCTTGATTTCGACAGCCATGCTTCAGTGCTGCATATCCCAACGTGAATTTGTTTACATTGAAGGTCAATGGAGTAGAGGGTGTGGTGTAAGGAGATCCTTTCCTCAGAAGTCTTGTTCTGAAGAAAATTAAAATCTGCATATATATCATCTGCTGTCCCTTGCAAGCAACAGGATAGAGCCAGGTTTGGCAAGGCATTGATGTCCTTGTTTGGGGAATTAAGGTCAGTCTTGGTAGTTGCTCACAGAATGATCTGCACTGCCTACCTGCTGTATCTATACAGTGTGCTGAAGCTGAAGAAATGTCCTGGGATTTGGACATAGACCTTAAACAGTGCCCATTTTATTAGTGTTCCTTCACTGAAGTTGGTTTTCAGCACAAACACCCTTTTGCTTTTCAGGCCCCCCAATTGTCCTTACTCATCCTTTTGGAGGATTCAGCCTTGAAGTTTTGTGCCATTCCTCTTTCAGCACGAGGCATGACACATTTGGTATTCTGTCATATTATTTGGCTTTGTCTGGGACTGGGTTTTCTGCAGAGAATTTGACAGAATCAGAACCATAGAGGACGTAGAGGGTACCTAAAATGGGCTTTTTGGGAGCTGAGGAGATGGCTCCTTTGGAGAACACTTTCCTTGTATGAACAAGGTCCATGCTTTGAATCCCCTGACACTCTGACGGGGTGGGGAAAATAACAACTCTTTTGAATACGCCAACCCTCTTTCACGTTTTTCCTCCTTTTTTCATCAACTGATTAGGCACAGTTGAAAAAGTACCAGTTGTATATGCAAGCCTACTCCACTCAGACTTTCAGCATGTAGCTGCGGTCAACAGCTTTAATGCATAAGAACAACTCAAAGAACTATCACTCCAGAAAAATGAAAAAGCTCTCAAAAATAAATTGTTAAAAATACCCACAAAATATTCAAAGTCATAGTTTGCTATTCTCTCCTTGTAATAACTTTTCAACATGCTCTGTTCATCTTTATTGTTTTCCTAATAACTGATACTTCTTACTCATTTGCCAATGAATACCTTCATATCAAAAATATTTTTTCACTATTCTGATGAATTGATTTTCTTCCTTTAGAAGTCAAACTATTTGTTCAGTCTTTCTGCATGATGGCTATCCTTCCTGATATATTGATATCCCCCTGTGGGACAACCTTAGTAACCCAGCAACTATTCTACTTAGGACCTAACAAATTGACATGTAAAAATTTTCTGTACAAATCTAATTTGCTCCCAGATTGTTGGAGATGTTTTTTTTATGTCACCTCAGTGTCAACAGTTCTAATTATTTGAACCAATAACTGAATGATTTTTTTGTAAGAGATAGTTGAGAAAAAAAGTGTCTTTTCTGATGGTTGGTATGAAGAGAGTTTTAAGGAGTGAGATTATGAGCCAGAGGCAGGAAATGGTAAGAACATGGAAGGCTGTAGCACCAAATGGACCCGTAATTGTATAACCATACAGGGATGGGTAAGGAGTAATGACAGAGGACAGCACAGGCAGGAAAAGAGATAGAGGCTGATGGCTGCATATGCAGTGTAGCTAGATCAATATCAATGCTGTGGGCGGTAGATGTGAAGGGCCTTTGTGTGAATACAGATGAATAATGAGAAGGCAGCAGTGCATTGTGACCTTCACGCAGGCCTGAATGGAGGGAGTGTTTCCAGAAATTTAGAGAATAGACAATTTTCACTGACCTGTATAAAATTAAGTTTAATTAAATGAACAAATTTTAAGAAGCAGGGCCAGCTGAAATGCTTTCTCTCTTTTCTTTGCATTTCTTTCCAGAGTTATCTAGTTCACTTCCCTTCCTGTTAGCTATTCAAAAGCAATTTCTAGATATTTGGTCTTGATTCATTTTACTTTACATCTTTGGATTATTCCTACTACAATTTATTCCCTATTCAGTATTTTTTAAAATTTATTTATTTTTATTATTGTACATAAATGGAATACATGTTGTTTCTCTGTTTGTACATGGAGTAAAGGCATACCATTTGTGTAATCATAAATTTACATAGGGTAATGTTTGATTCATTCTGTTATTTTTTCCCTTCCCCCCACCCCTCCCACCCCTCTTTTCCCTCTATACAGTCCTTCCTTCCTCCATTCTTCCCCTCTCCCTAAACCTAACTCTAACCCTAACACTAACTCTTCCCACCCCCATTATGTGTCCTCATCCACTTATTAGCGATATCATTCTTCCTTTGGTTTTTTGAGATTGGCTTATCTCACTTAGCATGATATTCTCCAGTTTCATCGTTTTGCCTGCAAATGCCATAATTTTATCATTCTTTATGGCAGAGTAATATTCCATTGTATATATATACCACATTTTCTTTATCCATTCATCAATTGAAGGACATCTAGATTGGTTCCACAATCTGGCTATTGTGAACTGAGCAGCTATGAACATTGATGTGGCTGTATCTCTGTAATATGCTGATTTTAAGTCCTTTGGGTATAGGCCAAGGAGTGGGATAGCAGGGTCGAATGGTGGTACCATTCTGAGTTTTCTAAGGAGTCTCCATACTGCTTTCCAGAGTGGCTGCACTAATTTGCAGCCCCACCAGCAATGTATGAGTGTACATTTCTCCCCACATCCTCGCCAACACCTGTTGTTGCTTGTATTCTTGATAATCGCCATTCTAATTGGGGTGAGATGGAATCTTAGGGTGGTTTTGATTTGCATTTCTCTTATTACTAGAGATGTTGAACGTTTTTTCATATGTTTGTTGATTGCTTGTAGATCTTCTTCTGTGAAGTGTCTATTAATTTCCTTAGCCCATTTGTCAATTGGATTATTTGCATTCTTGGTGTAGAGTTTTTTGAGTTCTTTATAGATTCTGGAGATCAGTGCTCTATCTGAAGTATGATTGGCAAAGATTTTCTCCCACTCTGTAGGCTCTTTCTTCGCATTGTTGATAGTTTCCTTTGCTGAGAGAAAGCTTTTTAGTTTGAATCTCTCCCAGTTATTAATTCTTGCTTTTATTTCTTCTGCTATGGGAGTCCTGTTGAAGAAGTCTGGTCCTAAGCCGACATGTTGAAGCTCTGGACCTACTTTTTCTTCTATAAGATGCAAGGTCTCTGGTCTGATTCCGAGGTCTTTAATCCATTTTGAGTTTAGTTTCGTGCATGGTGAGAGATATGGGTTTAGTTTCATTCTGTTGCATATGGATTTCCAATTCTCCCAGCACCATTTGTTGAAGAGGCTATCTTTTCTCCATTGCATATTTTTGGCCCCTTTGTCTAGTATGAGAAAATTGTATTTATTTGGGTTGGTGTCCGTGTCCTCTCTTCTGTACCATTGATCCACCTTTCTATTTTGGTACCAATGCCATGCCGTTTTTGTTACTCTTGCTTTGTAGTAGTGTTGAAGATCTGGTTTTGCGATACCCCCTGCTTCACTCTTTCTGCTAAGGATTGCTTTAGCTATTCTGGGTTTTTTATTCTTCCAGATGAATTTCATAATTGGTTGCTCTATTTCTGTAAGGTACATCATCGGGATTCTAATTGGAATTGCATTGAATCTGTATAGCACTTTTGGTAGTATGGCCATTTTGACAATATTAATTCTTCCTACCCAAGAACATGGGAGATCTTTCCATCTTCTAAGGTTTTCTTGAATTTCTTTCTTTAGTGTTCTGTAGTTCTCATTTTAGAGGTCCATCACCTCATTTGTGAGATTGATTCCCAAGTATTTTATTTTTTTCGAAGCTATTGTGAATGGGGTAGTTTTCCTAATTTTTCTTTCTGAAGATTTATTGCTCATGTATAGAAATGCCTTAGATTTATGTGCATTGATCTTATATCCCGCTACTTTACTGAATTCACTTATGAGATCTAAAAGTTTTCTGGTGGAATTTCCTGGTTCCTCTAAGTATACAATCATATCATTAGCAAATAGGGATAGTTTGAGTTCTTCTTTGCCTATTCATATCCCTTTAATTTCTTTGGTCTGTCTAATTGCTCTGGCTAGAGTTTCAAGGATGATATTGAATAGAAGTGGTGAAAGTGGGCATCCATGCCTTGTTCCAGTTTTTAGAGGGAATGCTTTCAGTTTTTCACCACTTAGAATAATATTAGACATGGGCTTAGCGTAGACGGCCTTTACAATGTTAAGGAATGTTCCCACTATCCCTATTTTTTCTAGTGTTTTGAGCATGAAGGGGTGCTGTATGTTATCAAATGCTTTTTCTGTATCTATCGAAATAATCATGTGATTCTTGACTTTAAGTCTATTCATAAGGTGAATGACATTTATTGATTTCCTGATATTGAACCAACCTTGCATCCTTGGGATGAAACCCACTTCATCATGGTGCACTATCTTTTTAATATGTTTTTGTATGTGACTTGCTAAAATTTTGTTGAGAATTTTTGCGTCGATGTTCATTAAGGATATTGGTCTGAAATTTTTTTTTCTCGATGTGTCTCTGTCTGGTTTAGGAATCAGGGTAATATTGGCTTCATAGAATGAGTTTGGGAGGGTTCCCTCCTCTTCTATTTTATGGAATACTTTGAGAAGTATTGGAATGAGCTCTTCTTTAAAAGTTTTGTAGAACTCTGCTGAGAACCCATCTGGTCCTGGACTTTTCTTTGTTGGTAGGTTTTTGATGACTTCTTCTATTTCATTACTTGAAATTGGTCTATTTAAATTGTCTATGTCCTCCTCGTTCAGTTTAGGCAATTCATATGTCTCTAGAAACCTGTTGATCTTCGAAATTTTCTATTTTGTTGGAGTATAGATTTTCAAAATAGCTTCTAATTATGTTTTGTATTTCAGTCGTGTCTGTTGTGATATTTCCTTGTTCATTCCGAATTTTAGTGATTTGGGTTTTCTCTCGTCTTCTCTTTGTTATTGTGGCTAAAGGTTTATCAATTTTGTTTATTTTTTCGAAGAAACAACTATTTATTTTGTCAAGTTTTTGTATTGTTTCTTTCATTTCAATTTCATTGATTTCAGCTCTGAGTTTAACTATTTCCTTTCTTCTACTACTTTTGGTGTTGGTCTGTCCTTTTTCTAGGGCTTTGAGCTGTAGTGTTAGGTCGTTTATTTTTTGAGTTTTACTTCTTTTATTAAATGCGCTCCATGAAATAAATATTCCTCTAAGTACCACTTTCATAGTGTCCCAGAGATTTTGATATGATGTTTCTTTGTTCTCGTTTACCTCTAAGAATTTTTTAATTTCCTTACTAATATCTTCTGTTATCCATTCATCCTATAATAGCATATTGTTTAATCTCCAGGTGTGGAGTATTTTCTGTTTTTTACTCTTTCACTAATTTGTATCTTCAATCCATTATGATCTGATAGAATACAAGGTAGTGTCTCTATCTTCTTGTATTTGCTGACATTAGCTTTGTGGCATAATATATGGTCTATTTTAGAGAAGGATCCATGTGCTGCTGAGAAGAAAGTGTATTCGCTCTTGGTTGGATGGTATATTCTATAAATGTCTATTAAGTCTAAATTATTGATTGTGTGTTATTGAGATCTATGGTTTCTTTGTTCAATTTTTGTTTGGAAGATCTGTCCAGTGGTGAGAGAGTCGTGTTAAAATCACCTAGTATTATTGTGTTATGGTCTATTTGATTTCTAAAATTGAGAAGGATTTGTTTAACATACATGGATGAGCCACTGTTTGGGGCATAGATGTTTATGATTGTTATATCTTGCTAATTTATACTTCCCTTAAGCAGTATGAAATGTCCTTCCTTATCCCTTCTGACTAACTTTGGCTTGAAGTCCACATTATCTAAAATGAGTATGGATACTACAGCTTTTTTGCTGAGTCCATATGCATGGTATGTTTTTCCCCATCCTTTCACCTTTAGTCTATGGGTATCTCTTTCTATGATGTGAGTCTCTTGCAGGCAACATATTGTTGGATCTTTCTTTTTAATCCAATCTGCCAGTCTATGTCTTTTGATTGATGAATTCAGACCATTAACATTCAGGGTTATTATTGAGATATGATTTGTATTCCCAGTCATTTGGTTCATATTTAAAATTTTATTTATTTATTTATTTATTTTTTGACACATCTTGGTTCCTCCTTTATTTGACAGTTCCTTTAGGATAATTCCTACCTTTCCTGATTTGCTTCTTTGTTTTTTATCTCTTCCTCATGAAATATTTTGCTGAGAATGTTCTGTAATGCTGGCTTTCTTTTTGTAAATTCTTTTAGCTTTTGTTTATCATGGAAAGATTTTATTTCATCGTCAAATTTGAAGGTAAGTTTCGCAGGGTATAAGATTCTTGGTTGGCATCCATTTTCTTTCAGAGCTTGAAAAATGTTGTTCCAGGCCCTTCTAGCTTTTAGGGTCTGGATTGAAAAATCTGCCGATATCCGTATTGGTTTCCCCCTAAATGTAATTTGGTTCTTTTCTCTCACAGCCTTTAAAATTCTGTCTTTATTATGTATGTTAGGTATTTTCATTACAATGTGCTTTGGTGTGGATCTCTTGTAATTTTGTGTATTTGGAGTCCTATATGCCTCTTGGACTTGATTTTCCATTTCATTCTTCAGATTTGGGAAATTTTCTGATATTATTTCATTGAATAGATTGTTCATTCCTTTGGTTTGTTTCTCTAAGCCTTCCTCAATCCCAATAATTCTCAAATTTGGCCTTTTCATGATATACCATAGTTCTTGCAGATTCTGTTCATGATTTCTTACCATCTTCTCTGTTCAACTTTGTTATCAAGGTTAAATATTTTGTCTTCAATATCTGAAGTTCTGTCTTCCAGGTGTTCTATCCTATTGGTTATGCTTTCTATGGAGTTCTTAATTTGGTTTATTGTTTCCTTCATTTCAAGGATTTCTGTTTGTTTTTTTTCAATATCTCTAGCTCTTTATTGAAATGATCTTTTGCTTCCTGAATTTGCTGTGTTAACTGTCGATTGGTGCGATCATTCAATGCCTGCATTTGCTCTTTCATCTCATCATTCAATGCCTGCATTTGCTCTTTCATCTCATCGTTTGCTTCTCTGATCATTTTAATTATGTACATTCTGAACTCCCTTTCTGTCATTTCTTCTGCCATGCTGTCGTTGGATTCTATTGATGTAACATCTAGATTTGTTTGGGGCATTTTCTTCCCTTGTTTTCTCATATTGTTCATTAAGCAGTGGGTCATTGAGATATTGCAGATTTCCTCTATCAACTTATAATGTCCCTGAAGATTGCTAGTATATCCCCTCTTATCCTTCAGTAGCCTGAAGTCTTGGAGGAAGTTGATAATGCAGAGCTCCACAAAGAAGCTGCCTCTCTAGGGGTGGTGACCCTCAGGTGGCATATATTCCCTGCTAGGGGGCAGAGGTGCCTCCACTTGTTGACCAATGGTCATCCAACAGGGAACTAGGCTGTGGGCTGAGGCAAGGCCTGTTTGTGCCTGTGTCTCTGGTTTTACCGTCCCTGTGAGAAAACCTCTCCCGGCAGGGAAGACTCACTCAGTGGGGACGTCTCGCTGGTTAGTTGCCCTCCTAGAGTTTCCCCTCAATCTACAACTACCGCCTGGGCTGGGTTGTCTTCCTCTGCAGCGTCCCAGGGGCCCGGATCTATCTCCTGGGCCTGGGAGCCTCACCCTCTGCAGGCGAGTCTCCTTAGGCTGCCTCTCCCAGAGAATCCACCCGCAGTCCTGGAAACTTCGCTCCACCCCTAGGCGTGTCTCTGTGCCGCTCTTCCAGCAAGAAGCCACCTAGCTCCTGGGACCCTGCTCTGTACCTAATCACCTGGCTATGCAGGCCCTCCTTTGAACCGCTACCTGGAGCCCCGTTCAATAGCTCCAAGACCCAGAGACCCGCCACACACCTCCTCCTCCGGATAGTGGCCCGGTTTCCGACGCAGTCACTAGGAGCCCAAGCAACTCACTTCGCGTCTCCTCCACCCGCCAACCGCTCGTAGTCCTAGGCAGTCACTCCAAGCCCAAGTGACCCGCCCTGTTCCTCCTCCTCCTCCTTGGGGTAGCCCCCCGGGTGTTCAGGAGTGGTGGCTCTGAGACCAAGCGACCCACCATGCTCCTCCTCCAGGCAGGCCACTGGTGTTCAGGAGCGGTCACTTTGAGTACAATCAACTCACCACTCGCCTCCTCCTCTGGCGACCGCTTGTGGCTCTGATTCAGTCACTCCTAGACCAAGCGACCCACCGCGCTTCTCCTCTTCCTCCAGGCAACCCCCCCGGTGTTCAGAAGCGGTCGTTCTGCGTCCAAACAGCTCGCCACGCAGGTCCTCCTCAGGCAGCTGGCCGGAGCCCCAGTGGTTGCTCCGAGTCCAAGTGCTGTGCTGAGCCGCCTCCTCTACGATGATCCCAGTTGTCCGTGTTTACTGCTCCAGTGGGGGGAGGGGTGTCTCACCAAGCAACTCTACTTCACAAAGTTCCCTGCGTTCCGGGGCTACTGCCCTATCCGGGACACCTCCCCAACGGGAGAGGCTCACCCGGCAGCCTTGAGCTGGTCCCAAGTCTCTTACTATCTCCTTTTTTGAATCCTGCGTCCTGGAGCAACATGAAATGCAGCCGCCCTCTAGGCCGCCATCTTGAAACTCCCTCCTATTCAGTAGTTTTATCTTAAAATACTTATATGTGGTACTGTTGTTCCCAGTGGCTCGAGACCCCACAAAGACCACCAGAGACCACGATCAATGCAAGCAACAAAGAGTCATTTGTTAGCAAGCTCAAGCCTAGTCCTCCACGCACTCAGTATCCAGTGATGCTAAAAGGCCCCAAGCCCTTGTTTAGCAGGGTTTTTATAATGAAAAGCAAGCAGCTTTACAGTGTTCTTTTAATTGGTTAACATATAAAATTGTATATGAAGCATGTTAGTTTAAGTCCTAGGTATCCCTGACCTCCAAGATGAGGGTTGTCATTATCTTTAAGTTTACTTTTTGGGTCAGCCACCTGGCCTTTACAGATAAGATAAGAGACAAGACAAAAATTCTTTGCAGCTTTTATGAGGGGTTGAGGGCAGTTTGGTGAGAGCCTCATATTTTCACAGGTGCAAGATTTTTCTATCTTTTCAGTACCAGATACATAACCCAGGAGACCTATGTGACTGAGCCTCATCCACAGCATGATTTACTTACTAACTGACTGACTGATTTATTTATTTGTGAGATAGCTTTCTGCTAAATTGTTTATGGCTTCACTCTTTGCTGAGGCTGGTCTAGAACCTGCGATCCTCCTATACCAGTCTCTGGGATCACTGTGATTTCAGGTGTATCATTTTACTTGGCTAGGAATACAATTTTTGTATCTTCCTTGTTTTTTCCTTTTCCTTTCCACAGAGATATTCTCAGAAAAAAAATATATTTGTGCTTTCACTGGATTATGTTATGACTGAACTAATATGCAATGGCTCTTCATTTAGACTTCTCAAGGCAGTTCCCTCCCTTGCAAGTCAGAATGTGGTCCACGGATCAGAGGCATTGGAAACATCTTTAAAGGTTTTAGAAATGTGGATGCAAAAACCTGTTGAATAAAATGTGTATTTTGAACATGGTCCCCAATATTAGATTCACTAAAGTTTGAGCATTTTTGGGTATAGCTACTTGCCATATAAATTACCAGTTCTTCTAACATAACTTGCCTATTTGAAATCCTCATATTTTGCTCCCCAAATTGTAGATGTATTAGTATTCATAATCTTTCAGTGAACATTTTATCAGGTTATTATTTGCTGATCCATTCATAATAGTCTTAATTTTTTTATTGTAAACAAATGGGATACCTGTTGTTTCTCTGTACATGGCATAAAGGCATACCATTTGTGTAATCATAAATTTACATTAGATAATGTTGTTTGATTCATTCTGTTACTTTTTCCCTTCCGCCCACCCCTCCCACCCCTCTTTTCCCCTATACAGTCCTTCCTTCCTCCATTCTTGCCCCTCCCTAACACTAACTCTAACCTTAACACTAACCCTTCCCACCCCCCATTTAGTGTCATCATCTACTTATTAGCGATATCATTCATCCTTTGGTTTTTTGAGATTGGCTTCTTTCACTTAGCATGATATTCTCCAATTTCATCCATTTGCCTGCAAATGCCATAATTTTATCATTCTTTATAGCTGAGTAATATTCCATTGTATATATATACCACAGTTTCTTTATCCATTCATCAATGGAAGGACATCTAGGTTGGTTCCACAATCTGGCTATTGTGAACTGAGCAGCTATGAACATTGATGTCACTGTATCTCTGTAAGTGTACCTTTCTCCCCACATCCTCGCCAACACCTGTTGTTGCTTGTATTCTTGATAATCGCCATTCTAATTGGGGTGAGATGGAATCTTAGCGTGGTTTTGATTTGCATTTCTCTTATTACTAGAGATGTTGAACGTTTTTTCATATGTTTGTTGATTGCTTGTAGATCTTCTGTGAAGTGTCTATTCATTTCCTTAGCCCTTTTGTTCATTGGATTATTTGCATTCTTGGTGTAGAGTTTTTTGAGTTCTTTATAGATTCTGGAGATTAGTGCTCTATCTGAAGTATTATTGGCAAAGATTTTCTCCCACTCTGTAGGCTCTTTCTTCGCATTGTTGATAGTTTCATTTGCTGAGAGAAAGCTTTTTAGTTTGAATCTATCCCAGTTATTAATTCTTGCTTTTATTTCTTCTGCTATGGGAGTCCTATTGAGGAAGTCTGGTCCTAGGCCAGCATGTTGAAACTCTGGACCTACTTTTTCTTCTATAAGATGCAAGGTCTCTGGTCTGATTCCGAGGTCCTTAATCCATTTTGAGTTTAGTTTTGTGAGAGATATAGGTTTAGTTTCATTCTGTGGCATATGGATTTCCAATTCTCCCAGCACCATTTGTTGAAGAGGCTATCTTTTCTCTATTGCAAATTTTGGCCCCTTTGTCTAGTATGAGAAAATTGTATTTATTTGGGTTTGTATCCATGTACTCTATTCTGTACCATTGATCCACCTTTCTATTTTGGAACCAATACCATGCCGGTTTTGTTACTATTGCTTTGTAGTAGAGCTGAAGATATGGTATTGTGCTACCCCCTGCTTCACTCTTTCTGCTAAGGATTGCTTTACCTATTCTGCGTTTTTTATTTTTCCAGATGAATTTCATAATTGCTTGCTCTATTTCTGTAAGGAACATCATCGGGATTCTAATTGGAATTGCATTGAATCTGTATAGAACTTTTGGTAGTATGGCCATTTTGACAATATTAATTCTTCCTATCCAAGAACATGGGAGATCTTTCCATCTTCTAAGGTTTTCTTTAATTTCCTGCTTTAGTGTTCTGTAGTTTTCATTGTAGAGGGCTTTCACCTCTTTTGTGAGATTTATTCCCAAGTATTTTATTTTTTTTTGATGCTGTTGTGAATGGGGTAGTTTTCCTACTTTCTCTTTCTGAAGATTCATCGCTTATGTATAAAAATGCCTTAGATTTATGTGCATTGATCTTATATCCCACTACTTTACTGAATTCACTAATGAGATCTAAAAGTTTTCTGGTGGAATTTCCTGGTCCTCTAAGCATACAATCATATCATCAGCAAATAGAGATAGTTTGAGTTCTTCTTTTTCTATTCGTATCCCTTTAATTTCTTTGGTCTGTCTAATTGCTCTGGCTAGAGTTTCAAGGATGATATTGAATAGAAGTGGTGAAAGAGGGCATCTCTGCCTTGTTCCAGTTTTGAGGGGGAATGCTTTCAATTTTTCACCATTTAGAATGATATTAGCCATGGGCTTAGCATAGATGGCCTTTACACTGTTAAGAAATGTTCCAACTATCCCTATTTTTTCTAGTGTTTTGAGCATGAAGGGGTGCTGTATTTTATCAAATGCTTTCTCTGCATCTATTGAAATAATCATGTGATTCTTGACTTTAAGTCTATTGATATGGTGAATTACATTTATTGATTTCCTGATGTTGAACCAACCTTGCATCCCTGGGATGAAACCCACTTCATCATGGTGCACTATCATTTTAATATGTTTTTGTATGCAATTTGCTAAAATTTTGCTTAGAATTTTGAATCGATGTTCATTAAGGATATTGGTCTGAAATTTTCTTTTCTTGATGTGTCTCTGTCTGGTTTAGGAATCAGGGTAATATTGGCTTCATACAATGAGTTTGGGAGGGTTCCCTCCTCTTCTATTTTTTGGAATACTTTGAGACATATTGGAATGAGCTCTCTTTAAAAGTTTTGTAGAACTCGGCTCAGAAACCATCTGGTCCTGGACTTTTCTTTGTTGGTAGGTTTTTGATGACTTCTTCTATTTCATTACTTGAAATTGGTCTATTTAAATTGTGTATGTCCTCCTCATTCAGTTTGGGCAATTCATATGTCTCTAGAAACCTGTTGATGTCTTCGATATTTTCTATTTTGTTGGAATATAGATTTTCAAAGTAGCTTCTAATTATGTTTTGTATTTCAGTCGTGTCTGTTGTGATATTTCCTTGTTCATTCCGAATTTTAGTGATTTGGGTTTTCTCTCGTCTTCTCTTTGCTAGTGTGGCTAAAGGTTTATCAATTTTGTTTATTTTTTCGAAGAACCAACTATTTATTTTGTCGATTTTTTGCATTGTTTCTTTTGTTTCAATTTCGTTGATTTCAGCTCTGAGTTTAACTATTTCCTTTCTTCTACTACTTTTGGTGTTGGTCTTTTCTTCTTTTTCTAGGGCTTTGAGCTGTAGTGTTAGGTCATTTATTTGTTGAGTTTTACTTCTTTTTTTTAAATGCACTCCATGAATTAAATTTTCCTCTAAGTATTGCTTTCATAGTGTCCCAGAGATTTTGATATGATATTTCTTTTTCTCATTTACCCCTTAGATTTTTTAAATTTCCTTCCTAATATTGTTATCCATTCATCCTATAATAGCATATTGTTTAATCTCCAGGTGTTGGAGTATTTTCTGTTTTCTACTCTTTCATTTATTTCTAACTTCAATCCATTATGATCTGATAGAATACAAGGTAGTGTCTCTATCTTCTTGTATTTGCTAACATTAGCTTTGTGGCATAATATATGGTCTATTTTAGAGAAGGATGCATGTGCTGCTGAGAAGAAAGTGTATTTGCTCTTGGTTTGATGTTATATTCTGTAAATGTCTGTTAAGTCTAAATTATTGATTGTGTTATTGAGATCTATGGTTTCTTTGTTCAATTTTTGTTTGGAAGATCTGTCCAGTGGTGAGAGAGGCATGTTAAAATCACCTAGTATTATTGTGTTATGGTCTATTTGGTTTCTAAAATTGAGAAGGATTTGTTTGACATACATGGATGAGCCACTGTTTGTGGCATAGATATTTATGATTGCTTTTTCTTGCTGATTTATGCTTCCTTAAGCAGTATGAAATGTCCTTCTTTATCCCTTCTGACTAACTTTGGCTTGAATTTCACATTATCTGAAATGAGTATGGATACTCCAGCTTTTTTGCTGAGTCCATGTGCATGGTATGTTTTTCCCCATTTTTACACCTTTAGTCTATCAGTATCTCTTTCTATGAGGTGAGTCTCTTGCAGGCAATATATTGTTGGATCATTCTTTTTAATCCAATCTGCCAGTCTATGTCTTTTTGTCTTACCTTTTCCAGATTATATTATTCTGCACCATATTTACTTTTGTAGGAAGTCAGAACCTTTCACACAGCAATAAATTGTATACATCTATGGTGGATCATATTATTTATTTATGGCAAACCAAATATAGCCCTGCATGATGTGGCATGCATTTTTTAATTACTTTCCAATTTTGATAGATAAAAGAACTCTTGGAAAATTGTACTCTGTCTCTCAGAGTTCCAGTGTTGTTACTGAAAACTCAGTTTTTTCTTTTTTTTTTTAAGGGTCCAAAATGATAACAAATATGCATCATTTCTTTGTTAACAAATTATATGACACAAATCAAGTTAGTTTTTCTGATTACAGAGTTTACAGAAATTGCATCTGTACTTACAGCAGTAACATGAAATCCTACCAGGAAGAAATTCTCTGTATCTGGACCAAAAATAAGACTGCAATCTGGATTGAAATCTTATGGTTGAGAGATGAACCTGGCAACTATGGTACAACTACTGCAGTTTAAGAGTCAGGGATGCCTTGCCTCACCACGTCTGTCTGTAACACTCGGCCCTCACAAAGGGATACAACATTAAATAAGTGGATGATGGAGCCAAAGAAGGTATATGTGGAAAATCACACATTACATCAACACATTGAGAGCCAACAAACACCATGGAAACTTGAGAAAGCATCAAAATCCAAGCAGGGAGCTCCCTGGAATTGCACCAATTCTGAAGCAATGTGTCCCTGATATAACTGCAAGTGGACAACCCTCATCTGGGCACTTCTGCCTGAGAAGCTGATTCATCAGACTAGCTGTTACAAGCAAATACAGCCTAGGGAGAGAAAGCTGCACATCAAGAAAATATTAGCTCCTTAAGAACTCAAATAATTTAAGAAGTCAAATGAAATAAAATGTAAAACTTGGATAAAAATGTTTTTCTACAAGGAAAACCCAGTTTATGAGTGGTTTAAAATTAAACAAATGATATAGGACAGTGGTTTTCAAAGAGACAGAGGGGTGGAGTGTTTCTGGGCACCATGGAGTGAGACATGAAGTGGGATTTATGCCCCTCATCTTTTGTGGTTTCAAGAAAGACTGAAAAAAAGGAAAAAAAAATTGACAATGTCCCCTTCCCTTGCAATTGTCTTTTCCTTTTGAAAATCACTGCATGAAACAGAAATTACATTGGCAAAAACATGACTGGAGACCTAAAACATGATTTCTATGTCAGTGCCATTAAAATGTGAAGTTTCAACAAAGATTTGGATATTTTCCTATAAAATCAATGAGCAAACTAAGTTCTTAGGAAGAAACTAAATTTTGTTATTTCCACCTTCCCTAATTCTGTCCTTCCACTGCCTCCGAACTATCAATATGTGTAGACATTGCAAAGAAATTCTAACAAAGTCTCCAGCCACACCTTACCTTGAAAACCTTTCATTTAAAGGCTGCATAGAATTTAAGAAGGCAAACCCTAAAATTATAGAAAACTCTAGAATGATAATGTACAATTACCAAAAAGAATACATCATGTCAGGGCAGAATGTGCATAGTGTTCTTAGACATAATCACTAATAAAGAGCAGCCAAATACTAGAACTTCCTCTGCATTCAATAGCAAACAGTATCAAAATGTAAATGGCAATCAAGGAAAAAAGAACACCACAAAGATCATTTTTCTTTGATGGAATCATGAAGAGCGAAATTGCAAGAATAGTGGAACCCAAGCTTTGGCCACTTCTCAAAACTTCATTACTTCAACAAAATAGAACAACTCTCCATGGAAAAGACTCATTCAGCAAACATGACTTCTTTCCATATATTTTTTCTTTCACATTAGATTAAACAGAAGTTGCTAACATTTTAGAATCAGTGATTACACCTTTTTTCAATTAGAAAAGTTTAAATATTTACATAATTTTTATTGCTGTTTAATATAACAATAAACTTTAAGCTGCCTTGTAGAATCCATCCAGTAATGTAAGAAATTGAAATCCACCACTCAAGAAGACACCGTTATGGCTGAAATGTATCTGATGCTCAGCATACAGCATGAGTAAGATAAGTTCTTGTGTGTCATTTTGGTCTTGCTTCAGTCATCTGTGTTCATCTCTCAGAAAGCAAAAGAATCCATTTGACATTTCAATAAATATCAAATTGCCAAAAAAATAGCATCCATGGACCAGAGATCCAAGAAAGAGCAGTTTTGATGAATGATTCCCAGAATCAAATGAGTCCACCTTTAGTCCAATGAGATGATGTCAGGAATGTTACTTCCACTGCTGATTATGACCCCTGTCTCACTTCTGCTTCTGGATGAACTAACATGAGTACTGTTTTCATGGGGGCTGGTGGTGGTGACAGACATACTGCTTGCTGTAAAGGTTGAGGTGAGACTATCCAAAAACATAGGAGGACAGTACTGGGGATCAACTGGAATAAGGGAAAGAAAATCCAAACTTGGCAAGTCTGATGACATGCTTGATATTGGTGTGTGGTGGAATGGTACTGAGTAGTCTGTTAATGAAAATGGAATAACAGCAGGATCAACTGAAGTCACACTGGGGACCCTTACAGAAGATGGCTGATACATGAGAACCCCTTTGGTTGGGCTGCTTTGTGTTTCTGACATAAAGATGCATTTCCTCTTTGCAGGGGGTCTTCCTCTTCACCAGAAGAGCTTTCTATTGTTAGGTCAATAATATCCACTTTCTTCTTGCTTGCCTCACTGGCTACAGTCACTGAACAAGGCTTACTGAGTACACTTGAAGTTTCTATTTTTGTACATGGTTGGCTGGACACTTTCATAGCTTCTTTCTTCAGTCTCATAGTACACCAAGAACCATCTTCTTGGAATTTGATTTCATCCACATCAGAACAGTCATTGAGATTTTCCATAAAAAGCCCATCTAATATTAGACTTTCATAGGCAGCTTTTTTGTCACACACAGGACAAATCCAGGTGAGCTTCTTCTCATTCATTTATAGATAAAGGGCAGCATCAAAGCACTGTAGATGTGTACAAGTCACAGCATGGCACGGGATTGTCAGCCTCATTTTTCCTAAAGGACACATCAAGGACACTCAAAGACTAGTTGTAGCAATTTCACTATCTGGATCTGCAGTAAGTTTTTCTTTAACTTTCCAATTTCAGATGCCCAAGAAATGGAAGTCTGGTTTGGCACAGCTGAAGACAACCTAACTAACAATGTAATATTCAAGGAACGTCCAGGGCGCTTCTGTCCAATCCCATTTTTAGGTGGTGGTGCATAGCCAGGCAAAGGAAACAGCTTCCCATTTACTTTTATACATAGACTATTGGGATAGTTATCTTCTTGAGGAAAACTCGTCTCCACCAGGCAAAGTCTCAGCTGAAATTGGACTGTATAATCTCTCCTACAACCTGGCAAAAAATCCCTTGATATGCATAACTCTCTAACTTGCTGAGGTGTCAAAGAAAAAATAAAAAAACTTCTCTTGAAATCGTTGAATGCTGCTTTGAACTAAACTTGTGGGCTTGATGAGAACATCAAGGACATCAAAAAAGGGCAGGTTTTTTAACTGCACATCAGGATGGAAAGGAGGAATTGGAGGAGATGGCTGCTGCATCTCAAATGTGGGCTTGGTATCTTGAAACAGCACAGAAGCAACAGGAGAGGATGGAGAATGAGGTGTAACTGAAGTGGAGGGTAATGAGTGGATTCCAGTCACAGTCAAGTCAGGTTCTAGAGGTGAGGAGTTACCATCCAAATTAAAAACTGATGATTTGATTGTGGATCAGTCAGAAAGTCCTTCAAGAGTCCGTGGATACCGACGTCTATACAATTCTCGGATTTTAATCTGAACCGCAGGGCTGCAGTCACTCAATAAATGCAGTGCCCTCATTAGTAGGTCATGTTTGCATCCACTTTTATTCCACCCAGCAAAGCCTAGTAACACTTGTAGTTCAGAAACCCTAAAAGTATAAACCATATTCCTCAACTTTGAAATCCACCATTTTATATCACCCATGGGCGCCGCCGCAGCTGCCGCCACCGTTCCCCCTCCCGCTGCCGCCAACAACGCCACAGCCGCCACCACCACGGCCACCACCACCTCCAGCACCATCCTGCACTGGGCGCCACTAAAGACACCACCAAAACTCAGTTTTTTCTAATGCTGATTTTTCCACTTTCTAATGTTTAACCTAGTTTACCTCCCTACAAAATGTGCACCCACTTCTTTTGCTTTATTTTGTTGTCTGTGATATTTAACTTTCTTATTCTTTGTTCTCTCTCCTCCTCTCCCCTTTTATATTTACCAACTTTCCTCTTATATAAGCTATGGGAAGCCATCCGTATATAGCAGAATCAAACTAGGGTGAGCCATGGTATGCAGAGGCCTAATTTCCAGGAACTAACAAGTACAAAAGTCTGTCCCAGATTACCAGGAAGCATGTGGTGCTGCATTCCATTGGTTCCCTGTGTCCTTCTGCAATATCTCTCCTAAGAGAATGGCTTCCCTAACTCCACTCTATCCTGTCAATCACAGAAGAAGCTCCTCCAGGTCTTAAATGCCTTTACCTGTGTATTCAAAATAAAAGAGTTGGGTGAGTGGTAGTTGTTAGAGGCCAGAGATGTATGGCTAGAAACATCATGCCTCCTCTCATTTAAAAAGAGTATTGGCTCTTGTATGTTTCTTGAGTGTGTAAGTTTTTGGGAAATAGACTGAAAAACAGTCAACCTCTTCCTCCAACAATTAACCCTTTCCTCATCCACGTGGGACATGGCAGAGAAGACCTCCACACTAGGCAGATCCTGAAATGGAATTCAACTCCTTTGTTGATATTCCCAATTTAATCTGTTACTGAAACTTAATAAGATATGTCACTTATTACCATTTCACTCTTTTTCCTTTCTATATATTTATTGTGTTTAATTCTTCAACAATTAGAATCTACTAGTACCCATGTTTTAAATAAACATTATATCAAATATTATTTTATAATATGTGGTTTTTACATTCTATAGATCCTGCTATGCCATGTGTCTCTTTGATATGCATCACCAGATAAATGACCAATGCATTTTTGAGGAATACTCAGCGAGATGCCCTGGCAAAATTAATATCAATAATGAGGTGCATAAACAAAACCAAGAATCAGGAGTTGGGATGGCATCAAATTCAAAAGCTTCTACACAGCAATGGAAAGAATAACATAGAAAGTAAGCCTACAGAATGGGGGAAAATTTTTGCCATCTTGTTCTCCAATATGGGATTAAAATCCAGAATATGTAAAAATCTTACAACACTTATCTCCAAATAGCAAATGACTCAAAAAATAAATGGACAAAAGAACTACAGAGAAACTTCTTTAAAAAATAAATGAAAATGACAATAAGTATATGAAAAAAATGTTCAACATTTCTAGCAGTAAGGGAAATACAAAACAAAAGTACATTGAAACTTTATTCCAGTTAGAATGTCAACTATTAATAAATGTTAACAGGGATGCAAGGAAAAGGTTCACTCATCTCTTGTTGATGGAACTGCAAATTAGCACCATTATCCTCGAAAGCATTATAGACAAACTTCAAAATAATAGTAATAACAGGATCACTGTATGATCCAGCTATCTGAGTTACTTATACATATACAAAAGATCTAAAATAAGCATACTATATATTGGTAGGAACATAATGTATATAGCAGCACAATTCAACATAGCCAGGCAATGTAATCAGTCTAGGTACCTATCAGCAGATTAATAAACAATACACACACACACACACACACACACACACATATGCATATATGTATATAAAGGAAGATATGTATATGTGTGTGTATGATTTTTAAAAAATTATTTTTATTTGTAGGTGAACACAGTATCTTTATTTTGGTTTTATTTAATATGGTGCTGAGGATCAAACCCAGTTCCTCACATTTGCCAGGCAAGTGGTCTATAACCAAGCTATCATCCCAGCCCCTATAATGAAGTTTTACTAAGTCATAAATGAAAATGAAATCATGGTATTTTCTGGTAAATGAAAAAAAAAAACAGGAAAATATATCATGCTAAGTAAAATAGACAAGAGACTTATAAAGTAAAAGGTTTCCATCATTTGAAAAATGTTTTCTGTCACTTGAAGAAGCTAGACAAAAATAAAGGGTAAAAATGGGAAATTTTATGAAAAATAAAAGAGAGAACAGATGAGTAGAGGAAATTAATTAAGACTGGAGAGATGAGGGAAAGCAAAGAGAGTAATGGTGGAATGAATCTGAACAAATTATCCTGTGTACACATGTGAGAAAACCACTGTGACTTTGACCTTTATATATATATCCATAAAGCACAAATTAAGACAACTATAAACAAACAGAAGAATGATCTGTGGAATAGAGGAAGGTAATATCAGGAGGGAGGATGGAAGGAAATGGGAAAGTATTGGGTATTTAATTGGAGAAAATTTTATTCCATGCTTTATAATTATGTCAAAATTAACCCTGATCTTATGTACGATAATGAACTAAGAAAAAGAATTAAACCACAATAAAAATCTACAAAAACTGTATGAACACTTGGATAATGAACAATACATTTGCATGTCCAATGGATCACTGATGAAGTTGGGGTAAATTTTTAAAAACCTCAGAATGAAATGAGAACAGAGAGACAGCATCCCAGAATCTATGGGATACAATAAAAACAGTTCTTTTTTTCCAGTGTTTTATTTTCTTTTATTGAACCATATTTATACATAAAAGTGGGATTCTTCATGACATATACATAATTTGCATAGTAGTCCCTTTCTTTTCCCTTCCCATCTCTCATCCCTGATGTAGCAAAAGCAGTTGTAAGAGGGAACTTCATAAAAATGACTCTCTACATTTAAAAATCTGAGAGATTTCAAATGAAAAACCTAATGTTGCAACCCAAGGTATTAGAAAAAACAACAATAAATCAATTTGAACAAGTACAATGAAAGAAATACTACTTATCAGAGTTTAAACTATAAAATAGAAAATGAAGGAAAACTACATAGTAATAAAGGAACAGACTTTATTTTTGAAAAGGGAATCAAAATTTACAAACCCCTAACCAAGGTAATTAAAGGAAAGAGAAAGAAGAAACAAATAAATAAACCTAGAAACCAAAAGAGAAATATTAAAACAGACATCACTGAAATCCAGAAAACTACTAGGAATTTTCTGGAAAAACTTATTGTTCAATAAACAGGAATATCTAGAAAAACATTATGAAGACTGACATGTAAAAAATGGAAATCCTAGAATATCTGTATGAAGTAGTAGATATGAATCTAAACAACTCAAAATATAAATCAAAGGAATGCAATAATCCAACCTAATAGCAGGCAATTATATTGAAGCAGTAATAAAAAGCCTCCAGGACCAGAGGTGAACACAGGGCTGAATTTTATCAGATATTCAAAGAAGAACTGATACCAGTGTCCCACCATTATTTGTTAGAGAGAAGGAAAGACACTCCAAAGTAATTCTACAAAGTGAGTATTACCCTGATTGGAAAGGAAAATAAGGACACAACAAAGAAAGAAAACTACAGGCCAATATCCTTGAGGGTTGTAGTCTAAAAATTTTTATAAAATACTTGCAAAATATATTCAACATCACATTAAAAACAACAAACACTGCTGGACAAAGTGGTGTATTTTTGCATTCCCAGAAATTCAGGAGGTTGTGTCAGGTGATTTTTAGTTTCAGTCAACCTGGGCAATTTAGAGACCTGGGCTCAAAGTGAACAACAAAAGGAGATGGAGGTGTGACCAGTTGTAGAGTACACCCTTCGTTACAAAGCCCTGAGGAATTAGAAAGAGGAGGAACTTACCATAACATATGACAGACCAAGTGTAACTTTCCCTTCATAAATGAATTCTTTCTACTTATATTAATCAAGCTGTGCTTTTGGCTTGCATTCTGATTCTTTTGTTATATGATGACTTACCACAGAATTGACTACTCCCACCATATTCTACAAAAATTGATTCTATACATAAACCACAACTGTTGCTATCCTTTTTATTAGAACCCCGAGACCTTAAACTTATGTCTACGTTGTTTGGCATCATTATGTGCATATGATAGATGATATATAAAAACAATTGACAAAATCTTTTTCTTTTTTAATTTTACCTTTGGGCCGACTAATGTGAAGAGAAAACATGGATTGTTCTTTATGCTGCAACGTTCTACAAGACTGATTTCTATCACCTTTTTCTTTTTACAATCAGTATTATAGTTGTCAGGTAATATTCGGTATTCTGGTTCCCTAGTGTCAGTATTTGCTTCTATAATAATAAAAACAAAGTAGAGAGTATATAAAAAAGCTCCATAATTTCAAATCAATGAGCAGCTCAGCAACAGATATTATTTAAATAGTTTACCCTCTTCCCTCAATTCATTAGAAGCTTGATGTGATTCTCCTTCTTCTTCCGGGACATTCTAAAAGGAAAAAATATTTCGGTGTAAATGGACCAAATATGAAAAATTATCATAATAGTTTACTGCAGGATACAAGAGAAAGAGAACATATTTCTGAGTCACTCCAATATAAAATTAAATGTCAATTCTTCAACTTACTAAGCTATGTCTTCTCATGGGGGTGAGAATGATTAGAGACAAGAGAAAGATCTGAAATATTACTCCCCTTACCTCCAAGATAATTGCACAAATACTGACATTCATAAAAGAATTTTATTAATCCAAATTACCTAGGATAAATTATAGCCATCTGTAGTTTAGAGTGCTTTTTAAAAAGTTATAAATTTAAATGTGATATTTTAAATGAGCTTTTGTGACTTATATTGGCACAAATTATCTCATGAGGTGAAAACATGAGACCTGAGCTTTAACAGTACCTTATAAATAAAATCAGTTTGAATCACAAAGAGTGAATGCTCTGTTAATCATGTGTTCATTTGTGTTCATCAAATAGCTAACAATAAATGTAAATATAAATGTTTATCCTTCCAAGAAAGAAAAGAAGAATGCCACAATCTTGTGGGGGTAGTGAATGGAAACCACACACAATTACTAAAAGAAAAGATTTACTAAATAACCAAAGAATGATGACAGAGATTGCTCAAAGAACAGACATTGGAGAGATGTTTTCTGCAAGGGACTACTGAGTCTTGGAGTAAATCATTAAAAAAAATAAGCAAATCTTCATTGTAAGTCCAAATATATGCCTCATTATTAGAGGATGCTTGGAGGATATTCTGGCTCCAACTCTCATATTTATGACATTTCTCTAACTTGTTACTTCTTTTTATGGCACCAATTCAATATAACTCACCTGAACTTATATATCCCAGACATCAAAAGTGAATACAAAATTAAAGTTTAATTTTTAGAATTCAGTAGCGTTAACTGATAGTCATTTCTTGCATGTTATTTAGAACAATTCATTATATAGCAACTTTTTCTACAAATTTATTCATTTTCAAAAAATTAAGAAGTTTTTAACATTTGAATCCTTATTTTAGCTGATCCAGAAAATATGGAAATATATTTATTAACTTTGAAAAACTCATTAAAAATAAAAATCTCTAAAGTGAATAGTTACATAACTAAGCAAATAACTTTTAAAATTTGGGATCTCAAAATGTGACATAAGGGCTTGGATACCTTTAGATACTATGATACTAAAATTTATGAAAGTATCATCATCATATGGTTATTGAGATTCTCTGATTTTAGAACTGGTTATTATTTTGCACAAGACATCTATCTTCAATTAAAGTGAAGAGTTTTACATATACTATTAGTGGAAAGAGACAGAAAGGAAGGTAAAATCCCTTTTAAATGCAAATATTTTACAACTTTATTATATTTCATACCTTTATTTATTTACATAATTTTATGTGATGGTGAAGATTGAACCCAGTGCCTCACACAGACTAGGCAAGTGCTGTACTATTGAGTTACAACTGTAGCCCCTAATCCATAAATTAATATATGTATTCTAAATTTCTATGTTTCCATAATTTCTAACATTATTTTAGTGTAAAAATGGGGCCAAGAATAGAAATAATGAAAAAGTTCTCCTAGAAACGTATGGTAGTAAAATATAAAGGGCCCAATAAAAAAAAAAAAAAAAAAAAAAAAAAAAAAAAACTGTGAGCAATGTGCTTTACTTATTTTAAATTAAAGGCAGGAGGGAAATTCCATGATTCTACTAAAAATAACTTGAGCATGAATGTTAAAAATCATGTAAGTATGATATAAATTTCACACTTATGTAAATCTAACAAAAAATCCTTGACCAAATTTCCTATTTCTTCTGAACTGAGAAATTCATTCCTAATACAGTTTTACTGCTATATGTATTTTCCAGCCCAGTTTCCTCCAGTCCCCCTACACTAAAATACTCAATGTAACACTGGCATTTATACATGTTAAAAAAAATATCAACATAATTCTTTTAAAATGTTTTTTTTTTTTCTGAGTGAATTTGCAAAAAATATATCAGGGAAACCATTGCTAAGTTTCATGTATTAACACCTCAAAACTCAGTATTAAGAGCAAGAAAATTCATTGCACAAAAGATCACTTTACCTTTAAGTGAGATTGATAGTAGAGCTCATCCAATGTAAGACAGGCACCATCAGGATCAGTTTCAGTGGGATGACTTTAGAAGAAAAATGTATAATAAAGTGGGTAGGTAGGTTTTTCTCAATAAACTGGTAAAAATTTGGATTCACCTATATGGAATGCTATTTCTTGACTGATATGATTAAAACATAAGCTGTTTTATAAAACTCTGCCTCAACTTTTTCAAACTATAAAGTAGTCAAAGAACATACCCATTTTTTGGGTGGACTTTTAATTAATTAATTTATTTATCTATGTGGGGTGCTGAGAATCTAAATCAGTGTCTCACATGTCAGGAAAGTGCTCTACCTGAGCCACAACCCAGCCCTTCAATAAACACAGTCTTAGTTCCATTTCAGGCTGACAGTCACTCTACTGGCAGAACTTGAGAACAGTTTATTCTCAGAAACTGCCTGTCTTGAAGTCAGAACTTGAAATCCAATTAATAGCTATCATAATATTTTCTTTTTACCTGAAGTGGAACAGACTTTGATAACCCAACACAAGGTAGCAAGATGCAGAGTGCCCTCTCTCTTGGTTATCCATGGATCAATGACCAAGTAAGCTAGTGTGAAAATTGTGATACTAGTTCTTCAGAATGGATATCACCTACAGAAAATACCCCATTTTTCAGGGTGTGGTGATGCCTTCCTGAAATCCCAGCAAATTGATTGGTTGAGGCAGGAGCATTTTAAGCTCAAAGCCAGTCTCAGCAATTAGTAAGGACCTCTACAACTTGACAACACCCTATCTCAAAACAGAACATAAAACAAAAGGGCTTGGGATAAGTCTCAGTGGTTAAGCATCTCAGCAAATTAGTAAGGACCTCTACAACTTGACAACACCCTATCTCAAAACAGAACATAAAACAAAAGGGCTTGGGATAAGTCTCAGTTGTTAAGTACAAAAAAAGAAAGGAAAAACAAAAACAAAAACAAAAATAACTCAGCACAAGCAAGGTCCTAAGCAACTCAGGGAGACCTTGTCTCTAAATAAAATATAAAGTAAGACTGGGGATGTGGCTCAGTGTGTGAGTGTAACAGAGTTCAATTCCCAGGACCCATCAAAATAGATAAATAAATAAATAAACCTATTTATTCCCTTTACCCACAAACAGTATAATGAGTTTCATGAAACCTTAAAAAATTTTTAAACACTGAAAGTTTACATATATGTTGTCATTGGGAATACTATTGTCAGGCACACTGAAATACTATAAATCATAAAATACCTTTTTACTTATGTATGTCTCTCTTTATTCAGATCCACATGAGCTAGCAAGTACTTACATTTACAGGTAATCAGACACTCAAGAGGAAAGATTGCTAAAACAGCAGAATACTGGTAATTGTGCCTGTATTTCCCTAAATATTATTGAAATATCATTCTTCCTCTGGGATCCAACTCCCCAGTCTCTCATTTTCATGACTCAGTGGAACTCTCCATTTTTTAAATCTACATCCTGTGAAGATGCAGATTCCTGACACAAGGTTCCACTCAAAGGACCAAGAATCAGAGCTCTTTCTGTTTTTGTTACTGATTCTGGAAAATAAGCTAAATGGGATCTCAATCCACAGGTCTTAGCATAAGCACATTACCAGCTACTGAACTGAAGCTCTTTGATGACTTCCCCATCAGTTATCTCCATGATCTACCATACATAAACATAGGAAGGACATCACTGAGTTGGGAAAAGAAGTGGAGAAGAATGGACACCTGCTGGAGGCTGTATATCTGTATATTCAACAAATTCTAGTCCACAGTGTTTTAGTTTCTAAGCCACTCTCACATCTCTGTAAACTGGAAACTTTTCCTATTGTCTCAAATTATTTTAATATCTTTCAACAGAACCTTGAATTTTGTCACTTATTCCAATTAAACAAACAAGAGTATAATGGAACTATCAGACCTTCCTTCAAATTATATTTTACTATGCCTTTCTAGAGAGCATCCCATATTCTATGTCCTCAGTATCTGTTTTGTGTTAATCAAATTGGTCATAAATAAACCAAAGGTTTTGGACTATTTTATATAACCCTTATTTCTACCCAATGCAGTGATGTTCCTCCTCAGTCTTGACCTTCCCTTAGTTAGTTTTACTCTGATTCTCTACCACTAGGCTCATTTAGTAATCACATTCTTACTCACTTCAGTTGCTTTCCACAGTCACTCCTAACATGTTATGTCTGTTGTAAGAACATTCACTATACATCGATAATCAGGAAAAGCACTGAGTTTAGAATTGAGAAGCCTCAGCTCAAATCTCATTGCTATCCCTTTCAATACTCAGAAAAGTCCCTTTAATATCTGTAAGTTCAAATTCACCATCATGACCAGCACGTCAAACACATATTGAAGGATGTGTGGGTACATTGATTAGCTGCTAGCTCCTGTTCCCACCAGAGCCAGTCCTGCGGTTCCAACAGTCTCCCTCCCCCAGTCTTCCTCCCCAGGTTCCTGATGCCACTGCACACTCACCATTTCCTGGTGCCTAGGATCCAGGTCTGTCCCTAGGGATCTTCAGCACCTGCACAGTAGAGCAGAACGTGACTACAAAGGATGAGAGTGAGGGCTGGAACCAAATGGCAAAAATGGCAGATTCAGGAGTAAAATGCCCCTGGCCAGATTGTGGAATCCCACCCTTCCTCCCTGGTTGCACACAGGATTGGATAGTTCTCACTAACTGCTCCTGATTGGACAGGGCTTCAGACCATACCTCCTGAGTCTGAGTCCAGTGAGCCTTTTTTCTTTGTTTGTTTGTTTGTTTTGAGTGACAGGGAGTATTATCCAATCCTAGCATTAATAAAGCCAGAATGACAGGTTTGTTGGTTGCAGCTTTTTTCTTTTTTTCTTTTGAGATCAGGAAATTGCACCTCAGAGCCTCAGACTGCTGCTGTTTTAAGTCAAGGTTTTCTTCCCGAAGTGGGATCTAGCCCAGTCAGCAGAACATTTGCTTTTAACCTTGCAAATAAGATCATTTCAGTTTATGGGTTATATCCTGTTTATCTTTCATAAATGAAAATAATATAATAACAATTACTATAAAATTCCATTTAACTTTTCTGCTTTCTGTTCTTGTTTAGGAGAAAGACTGATCTTTGAACTGGGAAGTAACCCCCTAAAACAACAATGTCCAAAGGAAACAACAGGGAAGGCACAAGGATAATTAAAATATTTCTAATATTCACATTTTTAAACAGTTGAAATTAATATTAATAACATAACCTAGTATATCCAGAATATTATCTCTGACTAATAAAATATTACTAATGAAGTATATGTGTTTTGAGAACTACACCCTCAAGTTTGACTCTATCATAACCCAGTTGACAGTAGCTGTATTCCAGATTTGAGAGTTATGAGTCCCATGACATCAGGGACTTAAAGGGCCTGGTCTATCTCTTTATATGCTAGAGTTGATGGATAGGGTTTTCTACTAATATTTCTCCTCAGACTCCATAAGTAGGAGAAACAATGTCCTGAGTGGGAGCAGGAACCTGCAACCAGAAAGTGTCCAAAAGTAGATCATTCTTTCCCACTTCTTTCTGGTCATAGGTTCTTTCCCATTGCAGATATCAGACAGCATGAAAAAGAAGATGGGGAGCCCAGGAGGTTAAAGTCACATAGCCTGCAATCTTCCACAGTCTTGACTCTATGGTTTAAATACATTAAATGCAAACTTATTTGACAATTTGGACTTACACCTGATGACCATACTGTAACATCTCTTTCCTCTGGTGGACAAACTTTCACAAGTAATAAGCAGGTGGACTGGGACTCATGATGAGCTGTGTCTGACTCCAAAACCAAAAAACCTCCACCATATCAGAAGGCATTTGCAATTTCTTATTCTCATCAAAAAAGCAGGATTTGTGATTTACATATATAAAATTCAGTCCTATATATTATATAACTCAGCAGAACATTCTCATATATCTGTGTCATCTTGGGGTTTCCATTCCAGGATGCAGGGAATCTTGCTTCAGTTTATATCTAGGGCAAACACCAGTTAGAAATTAACTCAACACCCCTTTACATATCAAAATATAGGTTGATATTATTAATCAGGGTTTATTAATTATAGAACAGGTTGATATAGAGGAATGTAAAGGAACACAAAGCCCTATGATTTCAAAACAAAGAGGGACATGGGCTATAGAGGCATGCACCGGTTTTTTTTTTTTTTTTATTGAGAGTATACAACAAAAGGGAGGCCAAGACTGGAGAGATATATAATTATTAGCAGTACCATAAAACATTAGAGAATTGGAATCTGGATTTCAGACCAGGAGGAGTTGACATATTGTATTTGGGCTTGTGGATGACATGAGTGCCCATGATAAAATTTTAAGACTTAAGTTTCTGAAACAAAATTAATAAGGTGTCAGATAATGGTTAAGCAGTATCTACACAGTAACTTCAAAGTGTTTTGTGAGCTGTGGAAACACAGCACCTACTTAAATCAAAAGCCCCCATGAAGACATTATCCAACAGAGTTTTCTGAAAACATACAATAGTAGAAATGAGAAAACACAGGTTTCTAGGTACGAAATGGCTTCTCAGCAGCATGTGTCTTTACTGAGAACTGCACAGGACAGAACTGTATCAAATTCATTCTAAGCTGAATTCATTCATTCATTCAAAGTCTGGTTTGCTCCTGATATAGATGATTTCCAACTACAGAAATATTATTTTTCTCCATTTTAAAGAGAGAGCCTAAAGAAGTCATCCCAGGTTGTCCCTTTGACTTAAGAGATTAATGTTTATCCTATTTTTACGTTAAGAATCTTTAGAATCAGAGCTATGTCAATCCAGGTTCCTCATTGGGCAAATGTTTGGAGACTTCAGGGAGCAAGAAAGTGCAACATAAGGCCCAAAATGTGAGTATGACTTAGGGAAGAAAAAAATCTAAATGGCTGATAAATCATCTGAAAGGCAACTCAGTTAGGAAACTGCAAAAAAAAAAAAATGGAACACAGATTCTGTTTGCCACATGAAGAAGAGATTAACCAAGAAAAGTAATTTTTAAATGCCAACACCCAGATAATCCTGGATGCAAAGAAGTAGCTACAACCAGACATTCTGTGGCAATGTAACTTCAGCAACCCTTTTGTGATGTAATCTGACTGTAGCTATTAAAATGTTACATGTGATTATCCCTTCACTCAGTATTCCCTTTCCCAGGAGTGTCTTCACCAGAAGACTAGTTTGTTATTAGCTGTATTGTGCCTCTCCCCAAATCTCATATATTAATGTTCCAAATACCTAGTGCCTCAGACTGTGATTCTACTTAAATATATGTTTCCTAAAGACATGATTAATTTAATCCAGTTAATTGGTGTAATGTATGATCCAATTCATTTTGTCTCCTTTAAAAAGCAACAATAAAGACACAATTAGCATAGAAAATGTCACGCAAACATAGAGACAAAAAATGGCAATATAGTTGTCAAAGAGTGGACCTCAAAGAAAATCATTCCAGCAAGCATTTTGATATACAGATTCTGTAATTAACACAAATAAATTTATGTTTAACCCCATTTGTGGTGTTCTTGTAACAGTCCAATGATACTGATGCAGTTTATTAGGACACATACACACTGTTCCTGCATCATGGCAGAATGAAGAAACATTTGAATCACATCATATTCCACAAGCATTGAAAGACTGAACTGCTGCAAAAGATGACATTACTTACTGGAATATTAAAGGCATGTGAGAACAATCTCCTTACCCGATGGGACTATAGAGTTTTTTTGTGTTATGGTAATCATGTAAAATATATAGACTACTTTTACCTCATTTGTTTGTGTACCTGTCACTCATGTTTAGGCCAATACATTCCTGATGAAGGTGTTAGTGTTTAAGTCTTGTAAAAGAACTAGAAGCACAGCAGAGATGACTGGTATATGGGTTACCTCTGGCAGGTAGCACCAGAAAAGAAATATTCAGTACCCAGTAATCATTAAAAACAATGTGGAATTATTTTCTCTGTTATTTCTATAAGTATGTAATCAGAAGATTTACACCTACTAGGTTCCCGGGGTTGGGGGGTGATACATTCTAGATTTCTTTAGGGATGGGAATATAGGTCATTCAAGTGGGAAATACCTGGAAAAGGGTTTATGGAGTCCCCATACTTGGGTATTTGTCCTGTACCTATCTTGACCATCTCCAATTACTGCCTGTGGAGACTCTTCTCCAGAAATCTCATCTATCTTTAGACCAGAGATATCATTGTTGATTGTGTGGTTCACATGTTCTTTCCCCAAGGAGACAGAATTAAGAAGTAGTTCCACAATGATCTGCATGGGATTCTAAAAAGAGATTGTCATTCATGTTGGACAATAATTAACTCTGGACATCCTGGCCAACTCCATAGGGGACACTCCCATTGAAAATATTTATACCCAGGTATAGATGAATATATGCATAGGTCTTATACTGGTGACACTTGGTTACAGAATAAATACTTTGGACAAATATTTGAGTAGAAAAATCTAGTATCCAGTACTTAAATATCCACCCTACTCATCATTTTCAGTAGTACAAACATGAAAGTTCTGCCACAGTTTCAACATGGAATAATCTACTCCTATTATTACAGGTTTCATAATACCCCCCTCACACACACACAGACAGGGAAGGTCAAAGGACATCTCAGATATGATCCCAGATGAGAACTTGCCTTGATTGGTCACCTCTAGGCTCCTCTCTTTTATCTTTGGGTGCCTCCTGATAAGTGGCTATAAGGGTCTGGTGTGAGGGCTAAGTCAACATATGAAAATCCTCCCATGCTGGATCTTTTTGTGCCTAGAACCTTAGAAGGTTGGACACATCAGGAATAAATCCTGCTCTGTTACACATATTTCTTCACATGAGCTAAACAAGGGACTATCCCTAGAATGTGGGTGCCTGGTTACCAGAGTTCTAAGTTCTGTTGTGTTGTAATGCTAAGAAATTGTCACTTCTTCAAAGTTTAAATACCTGGACCTCTTTCCATAATAAAACCTCACTAAAGTGTCCTTTGGGGTGCCGCCTTGTCTTCTTCTAATTAATCCAAAATCATACAAACAGAAATGGCCTTTCAGTCCCTTGGGAATTTGTCAATGTGTTGCTCTACTTTGGTGGAGGCTCACAGCAGGCCTGGAGAAGACTTGGACTTGAATGGTTACATTAGAAACTTATTTTCCTCAAACTGAGATCAAGTTATATCTTGAGCCTGTATTCTAGCTGGAGGTAGAAAACCATGATCATTACAGAAAGGGCCTGTCAAGAGAGCTCAGAACAGTGTAAACCAAGCTTTGTGCCTGGGCATGCTAAGCTTGCTCGTGAGAAATATCTGCAGTGACCACATGATGGCAGCCTTGCACAAGCCAAGATCAACCTGGGTTCTTTCCCTGGTTCCAGCCCAACCACTGGATCCCAGGCAGTGGGCGCTCACCTGCCTTCCTGCAAAACTGTAAAAGGCTCTGACAAGGTGTGTATCCTTAATTGCAGCAAAACACTCTTCTCAAGGGAAAAACAACAGAATTGCAAACTGCTTACCCCAGTCTACTTGCTTTCATGCAGAACTGATCTGTTTCAAAAGGAAGCTATGTGTGCTATCTTGCTCCCCAAGATCCAATTATGCAAAAAGTCACATAAAACAAAGACTTATTGTTAATAGGGTCTAAAGGGTCTCTAATAAAAAAAAAAATTGACTTTCATTGTGAGTCCAGGAAATCTGATTGAAGATTTTCCTAATTTTGTAAATAAATGGATAGACATGCCAATAAATAAATAAATAAAAACTCTACCTAACCCACTAAAATGTGTCCTGCTTCTCTTTGCCCTAGAAAAATGTGGGAAGCCTTGAGATTTCCTGCTCCCTGAGATCCCTCCCTTGGATGAATGGAGATGGGGATGGAGTTCTCTCTGTTCCTCTGTTTAGCACCCTGAATATCTATCTACCTTCCTCTCAGTCCCTGACACCTTTGGCAGCCTCTATTGCAGTAGAGATTTAGTTTTATTATCATGTACCTAAACACATTTCATCATCAGGCTGATTATAGCAATTTGGTTCCATGTTTCTTTTCAGTAATTATGAGTTCTGCTTGTCAATAACAGCATCCAAGGTATTTTGTTGAACATTTTTGCTCCATTTACAAATGAGAAAAATATTTCTCTTGAAGGATTGACTGAGAAACTTCAGGCACATTCCCAGGATTCCATGGATGTCAAGTAAAAGTTGTTTAACATGGATGTGGGATGAAAAGGGAGAAGGTAGTCAGGAGCAGGACAGAAAATGCAATATATTGGGATTGGGAGCCCTACCTTCCCCCATGAAGTGTAGCCTAATATGATCCAGGCCTGTTCCTTGAGTTTTGGTGAGGGGGATAGGCCATTTCCCTAGCTAAGGCCAATTCCTTAAAGGCAATTTCCCTAGTGAAGTCAAGCTTAGACTGGTAATAAATATGCCCAAGATTCTCACAGCCATGGCATACCACATGTGTCTGGTAGTCACAACTTGAGGTCAGTACACACTTGTCTTATGCAATCATCCCTTTCAGACACATTGGGCTAGGTGCTGTGCAGAAGACTGGCACAGACTCTTAGACAAGGAAGACATGCCCATTCTCTCCTAGGATTTTCTGGCCAGTACAAGTAGAAGCACCAACAAGAAGCAATGAAAGTAAGGAGACCAGGGTTCCAATTTTATCCTAGTGTTAACAAACAGTACATCAATATGTGGCCTTAAACAGTACTTATGAAGGAACTCTCTGGTTGGATCCTGCTGAGGCGGGCTGGGCAGGCAGCAAGGAGAGAGAGAAAGAGACATAGGGAACTATAGCAGTGGCTGGCAGCATGGTCCTGTGACCTTGAATTCCATTACAATGATAGAGGAGCAAGAAGCAAAGGGTTCACTTGTGAATATTCATCCTGGATTGTAAACTTGAAGAGGTTATGTCCAGGGCTCAGTGCCCAAGCAACATTGAAACATTCAGTTCCATTTGAATGTTTATTTCAAGTCTAAATATTTGGGAACAAAAACCCTCACAATGACTTGAATTCTGCAAAATTCAGTGCCATTCTTCTTGAATGGCACCTCTCATGAGTCTCTGAGTGGGGACAAGGAATATAATTGGATCATATCTTTCTATAATTCTACACACTGTCCCACAAGTTCACTAGTACCACCACCACACTTGTATATGCTTCAGACATTTTGCTCAAGAAATACAGCATCAGATAGCACAATAGTAATCTCATCATACATGCAATTACTGTTTTACATTTGAACATTACCTGAGTCACTTAAACCATCCATATTTTTAGGCCATTATTCATAAGTCTGTTTGAAAGCTTGTAGAACAGCCATACACAGTCATATTGTTCCTTTTCAATGTTTGGGTTCCTTCTAATTTTTATCTATAATAAAAATAAACTGTAAAATATAACAACCTTAACCAAAAGAGTAAAACCAAAGATTGATGGTAGAGGAAGTATATTTCATTGGAGAAGGATTTCTGTTCTCTCCCATTGTTATCCCACAAGACCAGCCTTCCTTGGAATCCTGTTTCCTTATCACAAGTTCTGGCCTTGAATTGTTTGGACATCTTTCTCCTTAGCCTCCTTGTGTCTCTCATGCCTACTCAGCTCTCCTCATGGTGTAATTGTGCTGAATCTCGGCAGCTGAGAAGCAGAAACCCCCCCCAAGTCATCCACCACTAGCACTTGAAGAGGTACCAGAGGTGGCCAGACTGAAGCTCAGTTGAGCTACAGGACTGAGCAGCAAACAGCAGAGCAGCCACCTGTGTGAGAAAAGGGCTCAGGCCACTGCCCTGCCTCCTCTAAGACACAGTGACTCCATATTGCTTTCTGAAAATGATGAAATTTAATCCATCTGCAGCACCTGGTTTGAGGTTTCCAATCAACAGGATGGGAAGTCTTGAAGTTTTCAGGATGAGAGCTGGGTGGGGTAGAGCTGTTTAGATGATTTCTATTTCTATAGAATCATTAGTCTATCAGTCATGTGTTTTATCTCCCAGGTGAGAGAATGTCATTGTGAGTATATGGATATATGACAGAAATTAGATTAGTCTAGATGAGAAGTCTGTCCTTGAAACTATGAACTTAATGTAATTTGGGTTGGAAACTTGTGCTAGGAGTCAGGGGACACTGATTCAGAATTTGTGCAAGATAAGGAGACAAGGACCCTCACAACTGACTTCCTTCTCTGTACAGTGAGCAGCTTCTCCCTCATGCTCTCAAAGGCCCTCCTTCCTTTTGGAGTTGGTGGCTCCTCTGTCTTCCCATGGAGATTGGTCTCTGGCAGACATTTTAGCAGCAGCTGGACAGAAGGATAGAGAGCCAAGATGTGACTGTGCTCAGTATATAGTGTTTGTTTTCTCTTCTTCCAGAAGTAGCTCCTAATTTTATTTGGTATCTCTCCCTGCATTTTACCCCATGTGGGGTGAGTGGGGCAGGTGACTAGGCCTAAGAAGTCACAGCATGGAAGCCCCCTGAACAAGGAAGCACTTAGTCTCCTAAATTGGCTTGAGTTGACCCAGACAGATTAAGAGGCCCACAAATGACTGGTAGAA
This sequence comes from Sciurus carolinensis, assembly GCF_902686445.1. Lineage (NCBI taxonomy): Eukaryota > Metazoa > Chordata > Mammalia > Rodentia > Sciuridae > Sciurus > Sciurus carolinensis. The sequence continues at coordinate 156,150 of NW_025920217.1, read as the reverse complement.
AGTAAGCATGGAAAGCTTATTGTCATCTCTTGTCTACAGGGGAGGACATAAAATGGAATGGGAACTGAGAGAGAAAAAGACACTGGATCACTGGACACCTGCTTTGCCTGCATTTAGAACTACCCACAGTGGTTTTACTTGTAAAAGGGCACAACCCCCCCCCACACACACATACACAATACCTTTGCCTATGTTAGAGTTGGTTTTCTGTCACTTGAAACCAAGAGTATTGACAGACTTATTGTTTTTCTCAATTCCCTTTTGTAGTAATGGAGGGAAAAGAGAATGATAGCAGGGAACAACAGAAGATTAAATCTCCAAAACAATCAAATAACCCAATTAATAAATGTGCAAATAAACTAAACAGACACTTCTCAAAAGAAGAAATACAAATGACCAAGAAATATATAAAAAATTGTTCAACATCCTTACCAATTAGGGAAAGGAAAATCAAAACTATATTGAGATTTTATCTTACACAATTCAGATTGGCAATCATCAAAAACAAAAACAATAAATGTTGCAGAGGATGTGAAGAAAAAGAAAAATTTTCATACAGTTGGGAGGAATGTAAGTTAATGCAACCACTATGGAAATGAATATGGATGCTCCTCAAAAGACTGGATGTAAAACCACTATATGACCCATCTGTACCACTCTTCACATTTTATCCTGAATAACTGAAGCCATCATGCTACAGTGGAACAAACATACATATCCATGTTTATAGCAAAACATTTCACAATAGCCAAAATATAAAACCAGTGTATGTGTCCATCAATAGATGAATGGATACAGAAAATGTGATATATACATATATATATACATATATATATATACAATGTAGTTTTACACATCCATAAAAAAACTGAACTTATGTTTTTGCAGGAAAATAGATGAAACTAGAGACCATCATGTTAAGGGAAATAAGTCAAACCCAGAAGGTTAAGGGTTATATGTTATATATGAAAGGTAGAGAGAAAAAAGAAAACAAAGCAGGGGGTAGATCTTCTAAAAATCAAAGGAAGATCAGTAGCAAAAAGGGACCAAGGGGTGGGATGTAGAGAGGTATGAGGGAAGTGCTGGGAATTGATATTAGCCAAATTATATTGTTTTTTTTATATATTTATTTATTTTTTAATTGTATACAAATGGGATACATGTTGTTTCTCTATTTGTACATAGAGACATACCATTTGTGTAATCATATGTTTACATAGGGCAATGATGTTTATTTTTTTACCCTTCCCCCCCACCCCTCCCACCCCTCTTTTCCCTCTATACAGTCCTTCTTTCCTTCATTCTTACCGCTCTCCTTATCCCTAACCCTAAACCTAACCCTAAACCTAATGCTAACCCCTCCCACCCCCCATTATATGTCCTCATCTGCTTATCAGCGAGATCATTCGTCCTTTAGTTTTTTGAGATTGGCTTATCTCACTTAGCATGATATTCTCCAATTTCATCCATTTGCCTACAAATGCCATACTATACTACCTAAAGTGCTATACAGATTCAATGCAATTCCAATTAAAATCCCAATGATGTACCTTGCAGAAATAGATCAAGCAATTATGAAATTCATCTGGAAGAATAAAAAACCTAGAATAGCTAAAGCAATCCTCAGTAGCAAGAGCGAAGCAGGGGGTATTGCAATACCAGATCTTCAACTCTACTACAAAGCAATAGTAACAAAAATGGCATGGTATTGGTACCAAAATAGACAGGTAGATCAATGGTACAGAATAGAGGACATGGACACAAACCCAAATAAATACAAATTATATTGTTTTATTGAGTCATGTATAAATATGTAACAACAAATTCTAGCATTATGTACAACTGAAACCAGTCTTAAAAATCAGGAATGGGTCCTTGTTCCTCCTCTGTTGAAAGTTAAACACCCAAGAAATGTCAAGGCAAGAAAAAAAGTTTTATTTAAAGAATAGAATAGAGAGAAAGAGAGAGAGAGAGAGAGAGAGAGAGAGAGAGAGAGAGAGAGAGAGAGAGAGAGAGAGAGAGGGAGAGGGAGCACACTCTGGAAAGAAGTTCAGTGCTGATGCTCAAGGGAGTGGGGGTGAATTTTCCCTTTATAAATTTTAGGTTTTATATTCTCTTGTCCTCTTCTCCTGTTATCTTGCCTCTGTGACCAAAGATGATCAAAAGGGCAGGAAGATAGTCAACCAGGTGATGATTGCTTGTATTGGAGGATGTGATCCTTCCTCTCCCCCAGGGGCTGTTAGCAATCAGTTGTTGGTTAGTGATATCTACCCATCTCCCTTTCTTTGGTAATCAATTATTTGCTCTTTGCTCTTTTCAGGAAATCATTTTTCACTAGATCTACGGTGTATATTAAGAACCACATCAACTGAGGCATATTTCTTGAGTGAATAGAACAGGAGTAGTCCTGTGGATTTCTGTTGGTGGGGTGTCAGAGCAACAATAACTTCTGATAGGCCAAATGTAGTTGTAGTTTGATTGTGCCAAACAGGATGGAAGGGAGAAGCTCAGAGCAATGCTCACCTTTGATTGGCTAAATGCAGTTTTCTTATTGGACTCAGCATTGACTAGAACCCAGGTGCTGGAGACTGCAGGCAGGAAATGATCATCATATGAAATCATGCTGGTTGTACAGCACAGAGGCTTCACCTTTGTACTGGTAAATCTCTAGCATGAAAGCCATACATGTAAATCTTTGCAAAAAAGTATTAAAAAATTATGTATATCTTGTAGAGTCACCTAAAACCTGGCATTGGGGAATATGGATGATGAGAGTCCTGGCATCATTGATCATTTGCAAGTTGCAGTGGGAAACAAGGGCACTTGATGCTCACAAATGGGTCCAAATTTATCTCCTGGTAAACCTATCTGCTAGAGTGTGAGAAGGGCAAAAACACTCCTAGTGTTTACCTCTATTCTTACACTTTCTATCTTTGACTCTTCCTGAAAGAGCTGTAGACTGAGGCACCTGAAATCTTGACAGTGTATCTGGAGCAAGATCAATGCAGATCATGAGAATCTTCAAATGTTTAATGTTACAGAACTGGTGACTTCTGGGAAACTGAGACAGTGCAAAGGCTCCCCTTCTAACCCCAATTCTTGTGATCAAGTTAGAAAGACTTCAGAAATATCACTCAGAGTAATAGGCATGAGTTTATTGAAGTGATAGGACAAGGGAAAAGGACACTCTCAAGGAAGAGAGTGAGTCCTCTCAGAAATGAGAGAGACTGTGTGCCTCTTCTGCACCCTAGTTTTATTAGAGGGACCTAGAGAAGTTTCCAGAGAGTCCCAACAATGTCCGCATCATGATTTTTGACTGACAGCTCAATGATTTCAGACTGCCAAGTCCCCACTGGCACAACTCTAGGTGACTTTCACCCATGGTTACGGGTTCTCATTTAATTCTTAACCAAAAATTCTTACAGATTATATGATTAGAAGGAATTGTCTTTATAATCATGAGTTTTGGCATCTGGTTTGTGGAAAGGGTCACTAAAATCTTCCTTCCTTATGAACATTATTTCAGGACTGTATTTCTCCTGCAGAAAACAGGTAGTTTCCTGAAGAATATGACATATCCTGTCCACTTAGGCCTGGTAGGGTTGCAGGTAAATTGCTTCTTGAAAAAGAAAGCAAGTGGGGATCATCACAGTGGGCCCACTTTATAAAATTATTCTCTTAACCTTATGTTCTCACATCTGTCTCTCCCCTATCATTTAAGAAGAAACCATTCTAAGTTATGCTATGGTTGAATGGGTTTCTAAGAGTGGGTCCCAGACCAACTGAGTTTCACCAGAGAACTTGATAGCAATGCAGATTCTCAAGCCACACCCCAGACCTGCAGTATCAGATGCAGGGATCCTAATTTTTATGATCCCTTCAGGTACATACTTGCAGTTGACCACCTGTTTTTGTCTTTCCTCCAAGAACACAATCTTTTTCACCACTTTGATAAAATCCTTTTTATGATGATCTCACTGACTGTCACTGAAGGCAGAAAGGCTTCCAGGGTTAGTCATTTCCAGCCTAGGAGCTCTGAGATAAAAGAGGCTGCACAAGCTGTTTCCTAACACCCAGGAGTCCAGAGAATTATTTTGCAGTGTCCACTTTAGGATCCCAAACCACACCCAATCTTAACAGTCAAAACCCTGTAAATGTTTTGACTTTTAATTCTCTTCCAGAGGTGGAAGCATTAGCTAATATATTGTTTAAGAAGCTCTGAAAGCCCTGTCATTGTGCTCTGATGATGATTGGGAGGACTACGATTGAGAGGACCACGTTTTTCCTATATGGAAGATCCTGGGTCGTGGTGTGCAAATCCCTGCAATTTCCCTTCGAGACCACTAGATGGTGAGAGTGCACTTTTCTGCAAAAGCTGAATGGCACTCTGCAGTGGGCCTTCTGAGGATGATTTTACTGTGGTGTCCAGGAAGTGATATGCAGTCAGGGGCATTGATTGGAGGGAGCAATGACCTTGGTACTGCAGCAGGAAAATCCTTTAGAATTTTACAGGTCCTAGTCCCCATGCACATTAGGTTGACCATGTTCCCATAGTTCTTAGTTCTTGGGATGGCAGAGCTCTGGTCACAGGCTCTGATAACACCAATCAGTAGGAGGAGAGGTAATAAAGTCACAACAGGCCATTTTCTTCTCATGGGAAGTCTAATCTGATTGTAAGAACACCCAAGAAAGAAAATGATCTGACTTTTATGATGCTTTAAAGTGTTCATTGGAAAGGTAACTGAGGAAATGGAAAGAAAACTAGCCCAAGTCTAGTTCTACTCCAGACTATTATGGGCTTTTGTCTGCTCCTATGCCTCTTTTGTGACCCAAGTTTGCAGCCACCACCAAAGAAATTATGTGCATTAGAAATAGTGCTTGCACAATTTCCACTTTCCAGGTACAGTGACCTTCCTCCCCTCCCATTTCTTGCAGTCCTTCCTATTCCTCAGCACAAAAGATGGGGAAGGCCTAACAGAATACAGAGAACTTGGTGGGCTCCCATGACCCAGGCCCAGGGACTCAGGCTATGGATGCAATTGTCCTGGCTCTTTGGAGAAACTTTTCAAGTTTGGCGTTCTTGTAAGGGTACTTTTCATTTTTTTTTAATCTGATATATTAAGACTCACAGAAACAGATTTGACCTCAAAGACTTCTACATTTTCCATAAACAGTTGCACCAGGCCATATGGGAAGTACCAGTGTTGGTCAGGAGGCAGAGAGTGTGGAAAGTGAGGGAGAACTTGGGAAAAAGACTTATTTTATTTGTTCAGAAGTAAAAGAGGAGGCAGCATAAGTAGGTTTAGGATTAGTATGTTTCAATAATTTTAGTAGGCTCTAGTAGAAAAGGCCATCCCTTGTTCTCTGGGACCTGGACTTTGGTATGAATAAGAAAATCAAATAGTGTCACAAGAAGTTGGAAGACCAATAGGGAGGGAATTGGTGGTGTGGGAACTGGATTGGTTTGTGTAAGGTGAATATGCTGGAGAGATGGCTGACTCTCTAAGAATTAACTATCTCCAGGAAGGCATGTCCTGGGTTCAGTGGCATATGTCTGTAATCCAAGTGACTCAAGGAACTGAGGCAGGAGGTCAGTCTGAGCTATTTTGTAAGACTCTGCCTTAAAATAAAATTTAAAAAGGGATTAGGGATTTAGTTCAGTTGTGGGTGAGTTTTAGAATGTTCCTGGTTTCAATTTGAATAAACACCCCAAATGCACATGCACATCTGCACACAGACACTCACTCACACACAAAACAGCATAGGAGGGCATGACCTTCAGGGTCATAAAAGTCCCAGTGTCAAAGATAAGGTGTACCAACAATAAATGTCATGGTTAATGGAAGTAGTTTCCATTACCAGAAAGGAAGAAAGTGTAACTCTGCAGGTGCTTCTGGCAAGCCTGCTCTCTGGTGCTTCCAGTCCAGTATCTGTTTTTATGGTCTTTCAGATCACATGCTTCAGACACCAGACTCCTGAGTGATTGCAGAGCACCAGGAGTCATTCATTTTAATGGAGAACCTTCCAGTTTGAAATAAAGTTTGGCCAGCAGAGCAGAGAATGCAGATACTCATCAACAAACTGTCTTTTTATCCTCAATCTGGAGCGAGATCAGGATGCTTGGGACAAGGACAGACTCCTCAGAGAGAAGAGGACAGTGGGCAGGATTTGCAAGAATGTATGAATGTCAAATGTGGTTAAGGTAAAAGAAGCAGCAAATAGTCATTTCTAGTTCACTTTTAAAGTAAAGGTCCTAAGAAATGAGAGAAAGGTGTATTTGTGCAATGGTTATGGAAATAGAATTTACATTTGTGTCTACATTTTTAGTTGTAAAACAAATGCTTGCTCATTATTGTCAATTTTATAATTATTTCAAAAGCTTAATAAAAGTGTAGTTTTGAAAACTTTGATTAGAAAATCAGTGAAATAGAAAGTCACCATAAGTAAGCTATATGTTTTCATAAGTGTTCTGTATTTTCTTTGATTATATTAAAATTTATGATTAATCTCAGGGATGTCCAGTTGATTCAACATACATAAATCAATAAATGTAATTCATCACATAAATAGACTTAAAGAGAAGAACCACAGATTATCTCAATAAATGGGAAAAAAAGCATTTTTTTTTCAAAATACAGTATCCATTCATCCTAAAAACACTAGAGGGCTGGGGCTATAGCTCATTTGGTAGAGTGCCTGCCTCACATGCACAAGGCCCTGGGTTCAATCTCCACCAATGCAGAAAAAAAATAAGAAAAATAAAAACTAGGGATAGAAGAAAAATACCTCAACATTGTAAAAGTTATATACATCAAAACCAAGGCCAACATTCTAAATAGCGAAAAATTGAAAGCATTTCCTATAACAATTTGAACAAGACAGGTATGCCCTCTTTAACCACTTCTACTCAATGTAGTCCTTGAAGTTAGGCAAAGAAAGAAATTAAAATGATATAAGTAGGAAAAGAAGATATCAAACTGTTTGCTGATGACATGACCTTATATTTACAAGACCCAAAAACTCTATATCCAAGATCAGTATACTGTCCCAGCAGGTTGGGAGGCAGAGGCAGGAGGATCAGGAGTTCAAAGACAGTCTAACAAGGTCCTATGTAATTCTGAAAGACCTTGTCTCTAAATAAAATATGAAAAAGATAGGTTGGGATGTGACTCAGTTAAGTACCCTGGGTTCAATCACTGGTAAGAAAAGAAAAACATCAACCTATTACAGTGATGTGGACACATCAATATTTATAGCAGCTGAATTCACAATAGCTAAGCTATGGAACCAGTCGAGGAGTCCTTCAACAGATGAATAGATAAAGAAAATGTGGTATAAATACACAATGAAATATTGCTCATATATAAAGAAGAATGACTTTTTGACATTTGCCAGTAAATAGATGAATCTTAGCATGGACTATCATGCTAACTAAAATAAGCCAATTCCCAAAATACAAAGGTTGAATGTTCTCTCTGGATGCTAGAACACAAGAAAGTAGTGGGGAGGAATAGTAGTTAAGAAGATTAGACAAAGGGAAATGAAGAGAATGGGTAAAGGAATGGAAAAGACAGTGGAATAAATGACAAAACTTTCCTTACATATGTAAATACAACACAATGAATCACATCATGTACGATCACAAGACTGGGATGCCAATTAGAATTTGATGTACTCCATATTTCTATAAATATATCACAATATCCTTATTGTTATGTATATCTAAAAAGAACAAATTAAAAAAAGACAAATATCTGCCAGAAAACTTCTAGAAATCATAAATGAATTCTGCAAAATGCTATGAATCAATTATGCTATTATACACCACCAATGAATCAACTTTAAAGAGAAATTAGGAAATCTATCTCATTCACAATAATTTCAAAAATATACCTGGTAATTAACCTAACAAAAGAGGTAAAACTTCAATGGAGACTACAGAACTCTATAGAAAAAAATTGAAGAACTTAGAAGATGGAAAGATCTCCATGTACTTGGATGGGCAGAATTAATATTCACCAAATGCCCACACTACCAAAAGCTGTATAAAGATTTAATGCAATTCCTCTTAAAATTACAATGGTGAGGCTGGGGTTGTAACTCAGTGGTAGAGCACTTGCATAGAATGTGTTAGGTACTGGGTTTGATTCTCAGTAGCACATAAAAATAAATGAATAAAATAAAGGTCAATCAACATCTAAAAAAACTCTAGTGGCATTCACCATAGAAACAGAAAAAAAAACTGTCATGAAATTTATTTGGGAAAATAACAAGCTCTGAAGAGTAAAAGCAATCCTTAGCAAAAAAAAAGTGAAGCAAGAGGCATCACAATTCCAGATGTTCAATTATACTATATAGTTATAGTAACAAAAACAGCATGTTATTGGCACCAAATCAGGAAAGAAGACCAATGGAGTAGAATAGAAGGCACAGAGACAAAACCACATAAATAGAATAATCTCATGCTGGACAAAGTCACCAAAAATATACATTGGAGTAAAGATAATTATCTTCAAAAAATGGTGCCAGAAAATCTGGAAATCCATGTGTAGTGAAATGAAATTTGTCCCTTCTCTTTCACCCTGAAAATAACTGAACTCAACATGGATGAAGCACCTAGGTATTAGACCAGAGACCCTGCTCATACTAGATGAAAATAAAGGCTCCACATGCCATCAAGTTGACTTAGTAACCAACTTCTTCAAGAAGACTCCTGATGTGCAATAATTAAAATAAAAAATCAATAAATGGGATGACATCAAACTAAAAAGCTTCTTCACAAAGAAACAAACACTCAAGAACATGGAAAGCCTACAAAATGGGAGAAAATCTTTGCCATCTGCACCTTAAATAATTTTCTGAGTGTGCAAATAACTTAAAAAGTTTAACACCAAAAAAAAAAAATCAATAAATGGGCAAAGGAACTAAACAGACACTTCTCAAAAGACGACATATGAATGGTCAAGAAATATGTGAAAAATGTTCAACATCTTTTGCAATTAGAGAAATGCAAATTAAAACTGCACTGAGATTTCACTTCACTTCCATCAGAATGGCAATTATCAAGAATACAAGTAACAATAAATGTTGATAAGAATGTGGGGGAAAAGGTATGCTCATACTTGTATTGCTGGTGGGATTGTCAATTGATGCAACCACTCTGAAAAGCAGTATGTAAATTCCTCAAAAGAACTAGGAATGGAACCAACCAATCAATGTAGTTATCCCATTCCTTGGTATATATCCAAAGGAGTTAAAATCAGCATACTCATGACACAGCAACATTATGTTAATAACAGTTCAACTGACAATAGCTAAGCTATGGAACCAAACAGGGTGTCCTTCAAAAGATGAATGAATAAAGAAAATGTGATATAACACACACACACACACACACACACACACACACACACACACACACAATGGGGTATTACTCAGCCATAAAAAATAATGGCTTTTTGACATTTTCCAGTAAATTGATGAATCTGGAGACTATCATGCTAAGTGAAGCAGCCAGTGTGCAAAATCCAAAGAAATAATGTTCTCTCCAAAATGTGGAAGCTAACCCACAATAAGGGGGTAAAATAGAAGCTCAGTAGAGTATACAATGAAGAATGGAGGGAAGGAAGTGTCATAAACAAAGCAAAGATGGTAAAATGAATCTGACATAATTTTCCTGTGTACATATATGAAAATTTCACAGTGACCCATCATCATGTACATCCACAAGAATGCAGTACTGATTAGAATAAGATATAGTCCTTGCTTGTATAATTATATCAAAAGGTATTCTACTGTCATGTTTAACAAAAACATCTAAATTTTAAAAATAAAATAAGAAATGATACACTCCATGTTTGTAATAATATGTCAAAACAGATTGCACTTTCATGTAAAGCTAGAAAGAATAAAAAATTTTTTAAATTTTAATTTGATTTTGTGCATAGGGTGGCAGAAGCTGAGAGTAGTGTACAAGAAAAAATTAAAGCACATCTGACATACCTTATGATTGCTGGTGACTTTTGAAGTCCAATGTCATCTTTGTGAAATTTTATGGACACCTTCTAGCTCTTTTCAGAAAGAAATATTACACATACTAAAACAAACCCTGTATCTTGCTCCATAATTACATAATGGGATATTTAAAGATGGACTTCTACCTTTAAGACAATAGTAGAAAAACAGATTCACAGTTCAGTTTTACTTCAAATCCATCATTCAGTTTTTCTTTTAATTCTCTGCAAGACCTTATGTTAGCTGACTGCCTGAAGATGTATAATCAAGAGAACAGGCATTTACTTTCTTTGTCAGAGGCCAATTTGAAAGCAGTGAGGTACCAGAGCCAGATAGCTGACTACAAGTGTTCAAGTCAATTTTAAGAAAACACTTTGGTGGTGATCAGGGACTTGCTCTGGAGATATATTCATCAATTGATACAAAGTTTCAGCTAGATGAAAAGGAGTTCAGGTGTTTTCTTGTTTAACATGGTAACTGTATTTAATAATAACATTATATATTTTAAAATTAATGAGAGTAGATTTTAAGTTTTCTCTAATTTCTTATTTTTCTATTTGTATGTCTTCTACCTGCAGTGTTGAAAAAGAAAATATTTTGGAAACAAGCAGTCCATGAGATTTGAAAAACAGTTATTTCATACATAACCTTATATTCTGTGGTTACTCTTTCATTTTTAAGGTAACAATGTTGATGATAATAATAACTACCCCTTAAAATGTTGTAAAAGATAAAATGATAAAATGACATAGTGTCTGCCATATACAGAGGTACAACATAACATAAAATGCCATCCATTTATTATAAAGCTTGAAGGATACTGGATACTCATTAAAAGTCTCTTTTAAATTTTTTTTTAGTTGCTGATGGACCTTTATTTTTATTAGTTTATTTATATGTGGTGTTGTGAATTCAACTCAGTGCCTCACACATGCTTGGCAAGTTCTCTACCACTGATACACAACTCCATCCCTCAATAAATGTTCTTATCAGTGTTTTTTATGTGTCATGGCATAAAATGCAAGTTCAGTGGTTTTCTTTAGGCCCATTCTATAAAAAAAGGAAAGTTATACCCCACAGAATATATCTTGATGAAGATATTGTGGAAATACATGTAAACCAGTCTTTAAAACCTCAGAAAACACAAGATTGAGAAGTCTCTTCTGCTACAGTGACAAAGAAGACTTTAAGAACTGTGTGGAGTTTGAGAAAGGATATGAGAGGGTCAATGTTGATTCTTTGCAGAGCATAGTCTAATTTATCTGAGCAGGTTTATGCTGCTTTTCATGAAACAGATTAGATCTCTTCCTTATGTTGCAATTGCTACATGAGTTTCTTAAATTTTTTTGAAGTAAGAATAGAAGTAAGAATAAAATGTTCAGCTAATGCCAATGGTGTCTATCATTTTCCCATGTGGAGACATATTTGCATTCCAGAGAACTTCCCTCCCAAGTATCTTTACCCATAGTTTACATTCTAGACCAAGAGGTACCAGTACAGATTTGGGTAGATGGTTATTCTCACAGATGTCTGCTAGAGGCATTCCAAACAGCTGTCCTGGCTTGGGAGATTTTGCTGGGATGGGTGAAGTGTCCAAATTAGTGCTCAAACTATGGCATCTGGCCCAGATTATGATAAATGTACTAAGAATATCCCACTCTGAATCTCAGAAAAATTGAAAATGAAGGAAACTAGTGAAATTCACTTATCCTTGCTTCTACAATATCTACTTTAGAATATGCTTATTACAGTGGCTGAAAGATGCAAAATTCTTATAGCAGTTCATTATTAATACAAAGAAAACCTATGATGTTACATTATAATTATAATTATATTATAAATAATGGAGAAACTTACATGTTCCTTTTGGGGGATTTCACTGAATTGTTTGCTTGAGTTTATCTCCCAAAATTTCACAGGCAAAAGGAAGTTTCTTTAACTGAAGAAAAACAATTTTATAACATGCTTCATGCCCACACATATATTTTCCCATTATATAAGATAGGACTAGCTATGTAAAAATAATGAAAACTGGATTAGGCCACAATTAAATAGTGGGAAAAAAATAATGTGAGAAGAAGAAAGGGAAGAGAGAAAAAAAAGAGGGCAAGATGAGGAAAAAATGAGAAGAGGAATTGTTTGAATTAAGTTGTTCTCCACAAAAAAGCAATGTTTATTACTTGATTTCTCACTCTACTACTGATAATGGAGATAAAGGAGTAATTTTCTAGATTATTTTTCCCTTCCTTTACAACTACAAAATCTCTCACATATCTTTTCAGTACACAATTTTAGAAAGTATGTTGAAGGCAGCATGTAAATCCACAAATACTAGTGAGATTAGCCTGTTCAGAGTGACTCATATGGGAAACAAGACTAGTTTCAGTGAAGGAGCAAGACTAGTGGTGGTTAAGATAAAAGCAGGTATAGGAGTAGAAGAAATGTCATCAGGGAGGAAGAAAGAATCAAATGCAGTCTGAAGAAAGTAAGCCACATCTACTCAGTGGTAAGAAGGGAAGTGAAACCGGGACAATGAGCATCTGGCACAGTGCTTTACACTAAAAGTGAGAAAGGGCTTATGTGGGGAGAGTTGTTTTTAGCAAAATAGGCAGAGTTAAGGGAAATGAAATAGGCATTACGCTTTTACCATGCCATAGTGTCAAAATGTTTAACTCCAACATGAAAGTTTATGGATTTTCACACCATTTAAACATAAAAATAGAACATGTTAAAATTTACTTCTAAATTTGGCCACTCCTCTTCTTCCCCACCCCCTGCACAAAAGTACAGATAAAAATTAAAAACAATGGACAAAGGAACTAATTTTGCTTTGGGCCACCAAAGAATGACTAAATTAAGATAGAGAATGCAGGTAAAAGTTTAACACTTGGAAGAAGGCAATGGCATGGCACTGGGGTGTGGGTTTTTTTCTTCATTCATTTTTTTTAGCATGAGGAAAGAAAAGGGCAGAGGGGTTGACAATATTTTAAGAGAAACCTTCAGTCTGGCTGGCTTGCAGAACTAGAAAATAAAGATAGAGACAGCCATAGCTCATGGGAAGAGGGAATGCCAGAAAGAAGAAAATATAATAGTAGGAACCCTAAGTTTTGTGGACAACTTCTGCCTACATCTCTGGTTAACACTTAGATCAGATATTTGTGGGAAGATTTGAACAACTTGCAATTAAGCTAGCAGAACAGTGATCTGGAGATTCATGGAAAAGGAGTTCCTGATAATTGACCCATTAACAATTTCAGGAGTGTAAAATGTTTGAGGTGAGTTCAACAGAACATGGTAAAGTTATCTGTGCAAGTTTGGGGGATGTGTATAAAACATGATTGAAAAAAATTGGAAACTACCTTAGAAAAACATAGTTAAGACAGCCCAGCCAATATGGGTTTTGAGTCTTTTGAGTTTGAACATTATTGATTCCAAACTGCCTTTCTGCTATACGATTTCCTCTAGGAGTACTTAGAGTTCAGCAAGGGGTGAGATAATCTCAGATGTAGAGAAAATTAGGGAGGATCAAGCAATATATCTGCAAGAGGTTTCTTACCTTGATAAACATGGGATTTAAGTTGTGCATGGAGGCAAGAATAAAAATGTGATGGCACTAATCAATGGAGAAAGTGGCAGAGAACAGCAGGTTGAATTTCTGTGCTTCTAGAAAGAAAAACATAATGAACAGAAAATGAACAAAGGGCACAGAAAGCAGTTATAACTATTTGGTCCCCCAAAACTTAAAATTTTGAATCAATGTGGCAATAGTAAAAAAAAAAAAATTATACCTGCCAGGGTCCAGCCCTAGGAGGGTTCACGGGTCCTAGGTGGATAGGAGTCATCGGCATGGTGGAGAAACAGCACACAGAAACACCAAGTGTTCTGAGGCTGAATCTGTCTTTATTTTTTCTGCCAGTCTTCTTATAGATATTTTCTTTAGTAATGATTATATCATTTTTGGTTAGTTTAAAACAAGAAAAACCTTCAAAAGAACAATCTATGCTTCTTCTCAAAGTACACATTCTCTCTCTATGACAATCCAGAACAAAATAATCTTGTTTACCAGCTAGATTCAGCTAGATTACAACTTCACCTCACAGCTAAACTGATGGCACCATGATCTGGCAGCCTTTAACCTTCAGAACAAACATATCACTAGATATTCTGAGAAACCACCCCCACCATAAACTCCAGTGTTTAACAGTGAGAAACATTTACTATTATTAAAGGGCAAAGAAATCAAATTATAGTTAATATTTAGTCTATTCTAATTTTATATAATGGCAGACTACAATCTTATTCTGATTCTCAAAGAATTAGACTAAACATAGTAAAAGCACAAATTATATTTATGACTAACCTTAAAGTTTTTATTATGTAAAGTAACTCTACATTCAACTATTGAAACTAAGAAAGCAACAAAGACTAAACACCACATCCAAGCTCAGAGGAATGCCTCTTTATCCAACTATTATCATACTAAAGTAATCACAGCCTCCTTTAAACTCAAGCACAGTTACAATTATTTATTTTCATATATTTTATCTATGTACTACTGCCAAATTTTTATTGTGCACTCTTTTGTGTCCCAATACAGAATAACCTTCCCAATGTCTTTTCCAATAATTTTCTAGTAATATATTGATTATTAATATTAAAAAGTAACTACACATGGAGACATGCCACAGGTATGGACCCCAAGAGGAAGGATGATCAACAGAACTGTGTCAAGTGTTGAGTCCTTTATTCCAACAGACTGTGTCAAGTGTCAGATCCTCTACTCCAACAGATCATGTCAAGCAAGTGTCAGAGTGGCAGGAAATAGATGCAGCACATACCAAAATTCCAGTTATTTAAGAGACTCTGTTTCAGTATGAAAATAGTAATGTTAACTAAATAATTTTAATAGCTTTAAGGGAGGTTCTGTTTTAAAGGATCATACTGTGTAATACCTAAATCAAACAAAAAAAAATAAAACTTTACAATGAATGGTGATTTGTCAATTTTCCTTAAGTTTAGATACAATTTTTCCACAAAATGGTGTCATCATACAATAAAGTTAGAAGTAGTATGAGACATTTTTTCTTTAATACTACATCAATTGTGTCATAGGAAGACAAAATATTTTGAAATTTAATCTTGCATTCAGATCATGCCCATAATTTGACATGTGGCAGAAAGTGAGTTGCCCTCAATGACCTTGCACGGTCTACACTTTCCCTGTTGAGCCCAGGTTTGCTCATTTGCAAAACACAATGACACTGTTCACTGGATCCTTTAGGTGGTTCAGAGTAAAAAAGGCAGATGTAGAAATTCTGTTTCTCATTAAAATCACACTTATTTTTGTTGGTATCCATTTTCTTTTGTTTCTTATGAAGTCATACTTGCATACTTTAAGGAAGAGCAAAAGTGTGGTAAATTATGGGGTTCTTTCATTGATCTCCACCCTTACCATGTAAGAATCCATACTGTAGAATGGGTAAGAAAGAGAGATTTCATGCAGAATGTATATTAGATTATTCAGCTAAGAAGAGACTTCTTTAGAAAGCATGTTAGTGCTCATGTACTAACCAGTACAAGTATACAGGTAAGACTTCACTGTCTTCTGATACCCTTCAATGGGTAAGTTCCTTTATCTATTGTGAACACTTCAGGGAGCACACAGGGCAGTGTATTTGAGTACAAAAAAAGCACTATATCTTCTTTGACTCTGCTATTGGCAAGAGGTTAAAAGGAAAAGCTGAAGAAAAAAAGGGAGTGACTATATTGCTACTTACTGCTACTTATAGAGAACTCATGTCTATTGCTTACTTATAAAACCATACTCTCTTAAACCTTCAGCTTTTTCTTTTAAAGCACCAGAAAAATCAAAAGAAAAAGTACTTCATCAGGATGAAAATTTGGATCCTTGTCTTTGTACTAAATTCATGCTCAGGAAGGAAAACTTGTGCCAAAGGAAGGTTCTTGTAAAGGAAGAAAAGCAAACTCACCATTTGACTCCTGAGACACAGCCAGGTGCCTGGGTTTCAGGATAAATTGGCACTGCATTCCACAGTGAACCTCTTCCATTAGGAAGAACTGTAGGAGGTTGGAAGTGGTGGTGCAGAACTTTTAATCTCTGTGTCAGAGTGCAGTGTCATGAAGAGTGCACATTTTTATCCCATAGGGATATTTGTCTCCTATAAAAGGGAAAAATCTCTACATAAGACTTTATGGTGGCTAGTACTGTGACTAAGTTTCCTGCAAACCAAAATGTATTGCAGTTTACTATTTGGGTTTTGCTGTAAAGAATCTGTCTGTTGTCTGAATTTCCACCATATACACACTTACAGTTGGTGAAAACTACCTAATGCAACAGTCCTTCCCACATACTATTATGAGGACTAAGTATAACTATAGAAAAAACAGTTCTTTAAAAATATCTTTTGTGAAATGAGTATTCACATCAGTTTGTGAGCTGCATTAATGTTGCCTTTGTCTTCTCAGTGAAGAGCATTTAAAAGTGTTCTAGCTTCTTCTTTGACAATAAGTAGATATGTAGGCTGGAGATATAGCTCAGTTGGTAGAGTGCTTGCCTTTCATGCAGAAGGCCCTGGGTTCAATCCCCAGCACCAAATAATAATCATAATCATAATCATAATCATAATAGTAGTAGATATGTAAACCTTTCCCAATTCATGTTTCCCATGATCTCAAATCCAAAGATTTAAAGTATTTACTAATAACAAAAGCATTATAAGTAAATATAAGTGGCTTACATAATTTAAATGACAACAACAAAGTGCTATATAGATGAAGCATCACTCTTATCTAGCATGTCTCTCTTGAAAGGACATTTCTTTATTTTTATGAATATATATAGCAGTTACTCAAGAACACTGGAACTGGGGCTGTTTTTGTGACTCAGTGGTAGAGTGCTTGCCTAGCATGTGTTTGATCCTCAGCACCACAAAAAATAAAATAAATAAAATAAAGGTATTGTGCCCATCTATACTTAATTGTTTTTATTTTATCAAAGAATATTCATACAGTTTGACTTGATTTCTGCCTTTCATTCTCTGCGACAATCTGGTTTTCACAGGTAATCATCCCAAGGAAGTTTGCAGAGGATTCAAAACATAGAAATGGATGCAGAGTAAGATTTACAAACTAGAAATACTAAACACTGAAATCTGAACGAAATATGATTTTTTTTCTCTCTGGTACTCTAATTGCCTCTAGGTGTAATACACAAATACTCTCATGTTGTAGAATTTTTAGTTAGATGGCAATTTCTTTTCAATTCTTACAGTTGAATGTAACTTCATAAACTCTCACTGTTCTTTCTACATGGCACAGTATATGATATAAAGCTGTTTTCATAATTACTCTTTAGAGTAACTTATTTTTTTAATTTATTTTTATTGTAAACAAATGGGATACATGTTGTTTCTCTGTACATGGAGTAAATGCATACCATTTGTGTAATCATACATTTACATAGGGTAATGCTGTTTTATTCATTCTGTAATTTTTTCCCTTCCCTTCTTTTCCTTCTATACAGTCCCTCCTTCCTCCATTCTTGCCTCCTCCCCTATAGTAACTGTTATAATTTCCATTGCTAAATGCAAAAATTGGTTTCTATAACAACAGAAATAAAATTCATTTATTAATTTATATTCCATGAAATTTCTGTAAGGTCTAGCAATAAAGTTTGCAAGCCTGGAAGTTTCTATCTAGTTTTAATTAGTCTACTAAAATAATTATTTTACCTCTGACTTTGATGAAAACTCTCATTTCATTTGTTTTTCCAACAAAATTGAAAAATAAGATATCTGAAATGCTGTAAATTTTGCCCTCAGCTCAATTCTTGATGATTTTCTATATTCCAAGTCTGAGCATGAGAATGCACAGAAATATTTTATACAAAACTCTGGTTTTAGATTACTCAGATCACTTGAAACAGTGTGAAATACACGAAAGTAACATAATTGAAATTTGAAGGATTTTAAGAAATGTTTATGATATGCTTTGTACAATATCTGTTTAAATTTATTTTAAAATTCTTAACAAATTGTCATCATTTTGATTGTTGTCCTGATCTCAAGAGCTGTCAAATCCAGTAGTGGTGGCACACATCTATAATCTCAGTACCTCAGGATGCAGAAGCAGGAGGATTACCAGTTTGAGATCAACCTCAGCATGTTAGCAAGACCCTAAGCAACTTAGACAAATGTCTCAAAATAAAATATAAAAAGGACTAGAGATGTGGCTTGATGGTTAAGCACTTCTAGGTTCAATCCCTGGTACCAGAAAAACAAAAACAACAAAACTTATAAAGATACTATCCCATGTTTTAATTGCTCCATATCTGTTAATTGCACTGAATTGAATTATGTATCAAGAAATTTGTTAGCTAAAAAATTGAAATAAGGTGAGTTGCAACCTATTTATCAACTATTTCTTGAAATAAATGCTGTGAAATTTGGACACAGTGAAAAACAAAAAGAAATAGTAAAATTGGTTAGCAATGTAGTATTTGGTGAATTAGTCAGAGAAGATCTTAAGAATCACAATGGGTTAATTTCATTTTATTTATTTATGATTCCTGAGGAAATTCTGTTCACAGGATAGTTATTCCATTATTATTGATCAAGTAAGATGTCATGATTGAATTAAAAATCATTTTCTACAAAGCCAACATAGTATTAGGTAGTAAAGAGAACAGGGAATTCAATAACTGAATGTGAAAATCAATCTTATAGGTAAAATTTAATGTCAATTTTTATTTCTTTAAAAAAATAGCTAGGTGAAACAGTTTAGTATCAATTGAAAAAGGAAGGAGAAAAATTTACTTTCTTCTCCTGACTATGCCATGAGCTACTTAAGTGAAAAGATATTATTGTTAAGCACACAGCAAAGTCTTGCAGATATTTGTTAAATTCATATTACATGAGATTTAAATTTAATATTATCTAAGCTAAGGACCCTAGGACCAAGTTTGATATACTTAGAATTATAATTAAAACAAAATGCTATCTTAGATTTTACAGAAACTTGCCAATGAGTGAGTATAGTGCCACTTCTTTTCCAGAATCAATTCACAACTGATGATCTTTCTCAGAGCCCTTGGAGAAAAAAAACAATTAAAAGTCATTGTAAACCTTCTGTCTGGTATTGGAGGAGAATATGTTTTGGCATTTTTGTGCCTTGCAAAAAGGAACACCTGGAGATGATATGAAAGCTATTCAAGTTCATGGGGTGGCCATGGTATTTTTTTAAAGACAATGGTGCTGATTTTGTCAACCCATCTCTCATTCCCCAAAACAATTTGGGAAGCCTACATTTTTTTCTTCCCAGCCCTGGCTAGGAAACTACAAACTGTATGAAACTGGACTCTCACTATGTAAGCCCACAGAATTCGACACCACTGTCAGAACCTTTCACAAAGGAAACACCAAAATCTCATTTCTCAAAAGCTAATCTCTTTTGTAGACTTCTCATTTCTGGGATCTCTCTGGATTTCTCAGAGAGTGTTAGACTTAACCTCTAATATGACCCTTCGAAGGCAACTTTACTGTCCAGAAAGCCATAAATACTGCTGTGTCTGATGTAAAGAAAAGTATCCAACAAGCTTTTAGGAAATAGGTAGTTATCAGTGTGCAATGGCTTTATGTTGGACAAACTCAGTCCTGGGGAGAGTAAGGACAAGTTTTCTATCTAGAGGATAGGACCAGTCATGAAAAACAATAAAATTATTCACTTGATATCAGATTTTTAAACCTTAAACAATATAGGCCCCACTTGAAAGAAATAAAATTAAGATACACTGACTGCTGAATCCCATAGAAGTGTTAAAAATGTTTTAAACAAAGCTGAAACAGAGATAGTCAATGCTCTTGGCAATATTTCATATCCTTATGCTTAACTTCTATTTAAAAACCATGGTACTGCATTTAGAATGGAAGGTTCTGGCTACAGAGAATGCCATACAGACCTCTATTTGCCCCTCCATTCCACAATTTGTCATTTCTTCCTCCAGTCTATCCCTAGTCAAAGAGAATGAAAAATCTCATAAAATTTTTTTTATTTTTATGTAGTGTCTAGAAATATCATAAAAGTCCCCTAGAGCCAGTATAATTGAGAAGTTCCAATTTATAATTAAAGTCATACTTTTGGCTTTAGCAGATCATTCCCTTTGCTTAAAGGAAAAGCACAGATAAAATGATTCATATATTGATTAAGCTCAATTTATTTATCCCAAACTATTCACTCTCTACTAAGATATAATAACCTAGGTAAGAAATCAATGCAGATGTGCCTGGTTTATGAATTCATACAAAATTTAATTATACTGTAAATACATTACTAAATTTTGCTAATAAGCGATATTCCAAAGTTTGGTTCCCCTGAATTCTTAAGGGCTTAGTATGGGATTGTGTAAGAGCAAATGTAAATGCAGTCAATAATACTATGATATATTTTAAATGTGTCATAACGCATCATAGTCATTGTATTTTTATAACAATAATCTCTCTGAAGAAATGTTGTTCAAGTACTTTCCTTACTTTTCAGTCTTCTAAATGTTGCTCCTATTAGTATAAGTGCTCACTTTGTGTTGTTTACATAACTTATAAGGAAACAATGAGACAACCTTCAATTTCCTCACTGCTCAGTCATCCTCAAATATTCCATCTTTTCCACTAAAAAATGGTTTAAACTTGCTTCCGCCTCAGAAAAAAGAAAAAGAAGCAAAGGCCAAAAGTAAGAAGGAAGATTACACTATCCATATTAATGCTTTTCAAGTCCATTATCCAATCAAAACTGTTTTTCTTTTTACTAGAGGCATCAATCATTTCATCCTCAGAATCTGCAGCCACCAAATATGTCAAATGTTATTTATATAATAATTCTAGGTCTTTCCTCAGGTGACCATGCAGTCCAGCCAACATCCTGATTGAAGGCCCATGAGACTCCAACCAAAGGATCCTTGACTCTGCCCTCATAAATGAATCAATGGGGGGCAATCCAAGATGGTGGCCTAGAGGGAGACTGCACCCCCAGTCACTCCAGAACCCTGGAGTTAAGAAGGGGAGGCATTGAGAGACTTGGACTGAAATAGAGCCACGGGTGAGTCTGCCCACTGGGGAAAGCTCGGTCCGGGTGGCAGGCCCAGATAGAGGTGGCTTATTGGAGCTGGGCAGGGCAGCTAGAGTCATTCACAGGCAGCCCTGCGCACTCCGGCGGTGGGCCCCGCCCACACAGCCAGCTTCTCCGGGTTCTCAGAACGGAACTGGCCCGCTAGTGAGAGCCTTTCTGACCAGAACAAGCTCTGAGTCCCGGAGCCCCTGCAGCGCAGCGTACTCCGGCAACGAACCAGGGGAGAGCCGCGATCCACAAACAGCCTCTGGGATTAGGGCAGGGCAGCAAGAGACCTCTTCAGGCGGCTCTACCCACTCCGGCTGCAGGCTCTCTTCACGGGGTGATCCAAGATGGCGGCTTAGAGGGAGACTGCACCCCCAGTTGCTCCACAACCCTGGAGTTAAGAAGGGGAGGCATTGAGAGACTCAGACTGAAATAGAGCCACGGGTGAGTCTGCCCACTGTGTAAAGCTCGGCCCGGGTGGCAGGCCCAGATAGAGGTGGCTTATCGGAGCCAGGCAGGGCAGCTAGAGTCATTCACAGGCAGCCCTGCGCACTCCGGCGGTGGGACCCGCCCACACAGCCAGCTTCTCCGGGTTCTCGGAACGGAACTGGCCCGCTAGTGAGAGCCTTTTTGACCAGAACAAGCTCCGAGTCCCAGAGCCCCTGCAGCGCAGCGTACTCCGGCAACGAACCAGGGGAGAGCCGTGATCCGCAAGCAGCCTCTGGGATTAGGGCAGGGCAGCCAGAGACCTCTTCAGGCGGCTCTGCCCACTCCGGCTGCAGGCTATCTTCACGGGGTGATCCAAGATGGCGGCCTAGAGGGAGACTGCATGCCCAGTTG
This sequence comes from Sciurus carolinensis, assembly GCF_902686445.1. Lineage (NCBI taxonomy): Eukaryota > Metazoa > Chordata > Mammalia > Rodentia > Sciuridae > Sciurus > Sciurus carolinensis. The sequence goes on along the minus strand of NW_025920217.1, from coordinate 134,172 downwards.
CTCCAGAACCCAGGAGTAAAGAAGGGGAGGCATTGAGAGACTCGGACTGAAATAGAGCCACGGGTGAGTATGCCCACTGGGTAAAGCTTGGCCCGGGTGGCAGGCCCAGATAGAGGTGGCTTATTGGAGCTGGGCAGGGCAGCTAGAGTCTTCCCAAGGTAGCCTTCCACACTCCGGCAGTGGGCTCCTCCCACACGGCCAGCTGCACGGCGCAGGCCCACAGTGAGAGCATTTCCCCACAGAGCCAGTTCCAAACCGTGGAACCAGTAGGGGACTAGGGGCAGTTTTCTTTGGATGAGCTGCTTTATCAGATTCCTCCAAGACATCAGGCTACTGAAGGCTGTGAGGTGATACACTGGAAATCTACCGGGACACTATAAGCCAGTAGCGGAAAACTACAATATCTCAGGGTCCCACTGACAACTGACCAATATGAGAAAACAAGGGAAGAAAATGTCCCAAACAAACCTAAATACCACATCAATAAAACCCAATGACAGCACAGCAGAAGAAATGTCAGAAAGGGAGTTCAGAATGTACGTAATTAAAACGATCAGGGAAGCTAATGAGGAGATGAAAGAGCAAATGCAGGCATTGAAGGAGGAGATGAAAGAGCAAATGCAGGCATTAAATGATTGCACCAATCAACAGTTAAAAGACCAAGTACGGGAAGCAAGAGATCATTTCAATAAAGAGTTAGAGATACTGAAAAAAAAAAACAAACTGAAATACTTGAAATGATGGAAACAATAAACCAAGTTAGAAACTCCATAGAAAGCATAACCAATAGGATAGAACACCTGGAAGACAGAACCTCAGACATTGAAGACAAATTATTTAATCTTGAAAGCAAAGTTGGCCAAACAGAAAAGATGGTAAGAAATCATGAACAGAATCTACAAGAATTATGGGATATCATGAAAAGGCCAAATTTAAGAATTTTTGGGATTGAGGAAGGCTTAGAGAAACAAACCAAAGGAATGAACAATCTATTCAATGAAATAATAACAGAAAATTTCCCAAATCTGAAGAATGAAATGGAAAACCAAGTACAAGAGGCTTATAGAACTCCAAACATACAAAATTACAACAGACCCACCCCAAGGCACATTATTATGAAAATACATAACATACAAAATAAAGACAGAATTTTAAAGGCCGCGAGAGAAAAGAATCAAATTACATTCAGAGGGAAACCAATAAGAATATCAGCAGATTTTTCAATCCAGACCCTAAAAGCTAGAAAGGCCTGGAACAACATATACCAAGCCCTGAAAGAAAACGGATGCCAACCAAGAATCTTATACCCAGCAAAACTTACCTTCAAATTTGACGATGAAATAAGATCCTTCCATGATAAACAAAAGCTAAAGGAATTTACAAAAAGAAAGCCAGCATTACAGAACATTCTCAGCAAAATATTCCATGAGGAAGAGATGAAAAACAACGATGCCAATCAGCAACAGGAGGCGCTAGCCTAAAGGAATAGCCAAATAAAAGAGAAACCAAATCATGTCAAAAAACACATATGAGTCAAATGACTGGGAATACAAATCATATCACAATAATAACCCTGAATGTTAATAGCCTGAATTCATCAATCAAAAGACACAGACTGGAAGATTGGATTAAAAAGAAAAATCCAACAATATGCTGCCTGCTAGAGACTCACCTCATAGAAAGAGACACCCATAGACTAAAGGTGAAAGGATGGGGAAAAGCATACCATGCACACGGACACAGCAAAAAAGCTGGAGTATCCATCCTCATCTCAGATAATGTGGACTTCAAACCAAAACTAGTCAGAAGGGATAAAGAAGGACATTACATGCTGCTTAAGGGAAGCATAAATCAGCAAGACATAACAATCATAAATATCTATGCCCCGAACATTGGCTCATCCATGTACGTCAAACAAATCCTTCTCAATTACAGAATTCAAATAGACCATAACACAATAATACTAGGCGATTTTAACACACCTCTCTCACCACTGGATAGATCGTCCAAACAAAAATTGAATAAAGAAACTATAGATCTCAACAACACAATCAGCAATTTAGACTTAACGGACATATATAGAATATACCATCCAACAAAGAACGAATACACTTTCTTCTCAGCAGCACATGGATCCTTCTCTAAAATAGACCATATTTTATGCCACAAAGCTACTGTTAGCAAATACAAGAAGATAGAGATACTACCTTGTACTCTATCAGATCATAATGGATTGAAATTAGAAATAAATGACAGAATAAAAAACAGAAACTTCTCCAATACCTGGAGACTAAATAATACACTATTATATGATGAATGGATAACAGAAGACATCAGGAGGGAAATAAAAAAATTCTTAGAAGTAAACGAGAACAAAGACACATCATATCAAAATCTCTGGGACACTATGAAAGCAGTACTTAGAGGAAGATTTATTTCATGGGGTGCATTCAAAAAAAGAATTAGAAATCAACAAATAAATGACTTAACACTACAGCTCAAAGCGCTAGAAAAAGAAGAGCAGACCAATACCAAAAGTAGTAGAAGACAGAAAATAGTTAAAATCAGAGCCAAAATCAACGAAATCGAAACAAAAGAAACAATTGGAAAATTTAACAAAATAAATAGTTGGTTCTTTGAAAAAACAAATAAAATTGATAAACCGTTAGCCACACTAACAAAGAGAAAGAGGGAGAAAACTCAAATTACTAAAATTCGGAATGAACAGGGAAACATCACAACAGACACGAGTGAAATACAAAACATAATTAGAAGCTATTTCGAAAATCTATACTCCAACAAAACAGAAAACCTCGAAGACATCAACAAATTTCTAGAGACATATGAACTACCTAAACTGAACCAGGAGGACATACACAACTTAAATAAACCAATTTCAAGCAATGAAATAGAAGAGGTCATCAAAAGCCTACCAACAAAGAAAAGTCCAGGACCAGATGGGTTCTCAGCCGAGTTCTACAAAACCTTTAAAGAAGAGCTCATTCCAATACTCCTCAAACTATTCCATGAAATAGAAGAGGAGGGAACCCTACCAAACTCGTTCTATGAAGCCAATATCACCCTGATACCTAAGCCAGACAGAGACACATCAAGGAAAGAAAATTTCAGACCAATATCCTTAATGAACATCGATGCAAAAATTCTCAACAAAATTTTAGCGAATCGCATACAAATATATATTAAAAAGATAGAGCACCAAGATCCAGTGGGTTTTATCCCAGGGATGCAAGGTTGGTTCAACATTCGGAAATCAATAAATGTCATTCACCATATCAACAGACTTAAAGTTAAGAATCACATGATTATTTCAATAGATGCAGAAAAAGCATTTGATAAAATACAGCATCCCTTCATGCTCAAAAACACTAGAAAAAATTGGGGTAGTGGGAACATTCCTAAACATTATAAAGGCAATCTACGCTAAGCCCATGGCTAATATCATTCTAAGTGGTGAAAAACTGAAAGCGTTCCCCCTAAAAACTGGAACAAGGCAGAGATGCCCTCTTTCACTGCTTCTATTCAACATCGTCCTTGAGACTCTAGCCAGAGCAATCAGACAAACCAAAGAAATTAAAGGGATACGAATAGGAAAAGAAGAACTCAAACTATCCCTGTTCGCTGATGACATGATTATATATTTAGAGGAACCTGGAAATTCCACCAGAAAACTTTTAGAACTCATAAGTGAATTCAGTAAAGTAGCAGGTTACAAGATCAGTGCTCATAAATCCAATGCATTTTTATACATAAGTGATGAATCTTCAGAAAGAGAAATTAGGAAAACTACCCCATTCACAATAGCATCGAAAAAAATAAAATACGTGGGAACCAATCTCACAAAAGAGGTGAAAGACCTCTACAATGAGAACTACAGAACACTAAAGAAAGAAATTCAAGAAAACCTTAGAAGATGGAAAGATCTCCCATGTTCCTGGATAGGCAGAATCAATATCGTCAAAATGGCTATACTACCTAAAGTGCTATACAGATTCAATGCAATTCCAATTAAAATCCCAATGATGTACCATGCAGAAATAGATCAAGCAATTATGAAATTCATCTGGAAGAATAAAAAACCTAGAATAGCTAAAGCAATCCTCAGTAGCAAGAGCGAAGCAGGGGGTATTGCAATACCAGATCTTCAACTCTACTACAAAGCAATAGTAACAAAAATGGCATGGTATTTGTACCAAAATAGACAGGTAGATCAATGGTACAGAATACAGGACAAGGACACAAACCCAAATAAATACAATTTTCTCATACTAGACAAAGGTTCCAAAAATATGCAATGGAGAAAAGATAGCCTCTTCAACAAATGGTGCTGGGAAAACTGGAAAACCATATGCAATAGAATGAAATTAAACCCCTATCTCTCACCCTACACAAAACTCAACTCAAATGGATCAAGGACCTCGGAATCAGACCAGAGACCCTGCATCCTATAGAAGAAAAAGTAGGTCCAAATCTTCAACTTGTTGGCTCAGGATCAGATTTCCTTAACAGGACTCCCATAGCACAAGAAATAAAAGCAAGAATCAACAACTGGGATAGATTCAAACTTGAAAGTTTTCTCTCAGCAAAGGAAACTATCAGCAATGTGAAGAGAGAGCCTACAGAGTGGGAGAATATCTTTGCCAACCATACCTCAGATAGAGCGCTAATTTCCAGAATCTATAAAGAACTCAAAAAACTCTACACGAAGAATACAAATAATCCAATCAACAAATGGGCTAAGGAAATGAACAGACACTTCACAGAAGAAGATGTACAAGTAATCAACAGATATATGAAAAAATGTTCAACATCCCTAGTAATAAGGGAAATGCAAATCAAAACTACCCTAAGATTTCATCTCACCCCAATTAGAATGGCGATTATCAAGAATAGAAGCAACAATAGGTGTTGGCGATGATGTGGTGAAAAAGGAACACTCATACATTTTGGTGGGGTTGCAAATTAGTGCAGCCACTCTGGAAAGCAGTGTGGAGATTCCTCAGAAAGCTTGGAATGGAAACACCATTTGACCCAGCTATCCCACTCCTTGGCCTATACCCAAAGGACTTAAAATCAGCATACTACAGAGATACAGCCACATCAATGTTCATTGCTGCTCAATTCACCATAGCCAGATTGTGGAACCAACCTAGATGCCCTTCAGTTGATGAATGGATAAAGAAACTGTGGCATATATGTACAATGAAATATTACTCCACAATGAAGAATGATAAAATTATGGCATTTTTAGGCAAACGGTCGAAATCGGAGAATATCATGCTAAGTGAGATAAGCCAATCTCAAAAAACTAAAGGACGAATGATCTCGCTGATAAGCGGATGAGGACATATAATGGGGGGTGGGAGGGGCTAGCATTAGGTTTAGGGTTAGGTTTAGAGTTAGGCTAAGGAGAGCGGCAAGAATGAAGGAAAGAAGGACTGTGTAGAGGGAAAAGAGTGGTGGGAGGGGTGGGGGGAGGGGAAAAATAAAATAAACATCATTACCTTATGTAAATGTAAAAAAATAAAAAAAAATAAAAATAAATAAAAAAAATAAATAAATAAAAAATAAAAAATAAAAAATAAATGAATCAAAAAAAATTCTACTATGGAGTAAATTCTTAAGTTTACAATATCATTAGTATCTCTGATAATGACTTGTCCAATAATAGGAGGGATAATGTTTACAACTAAGTTATTAAATACTACTTTGTATATAATTTATCAGTCTCTTTAACATTAAGAATATCCAGCAAGGTAACTTACATTTATCCTTAGCACTGGTAATGACATGTTGACAACTTCACTTGCTGTATCTGATTTCTTTCTATAGTATAAAAAAGAAATAAGTACAGCTATAAATAATGACTTTCAGACAGGTGAACAAATAATAATCAACCAATAGTCATTCAAGAACAAATCTTAATTTTAATTGTGAACAGTGGAAAGCATAGAAATTGAGTAGAACATAAAACTTTGATTATAAGATACTCTCATTTCCTGATTCATTATTTCATTTAATAAAATATGTATTTTCTTATGATGTATGATTCACAAAATATAGGAGCTTAACCGAGTAAGAAGATGAAATATTTTTGAAGAGAGTACATGAAGGCTACTCCCAATCACACACCCATAACACTCAAAGATGTTCCTCTGCTTAAATTTCCATTACTGTATTTCCATAATGCAATGTGAATAAAAAAAGGAGAAACCTGTATTATATTTATTCCTAAATGCTCTTTTTTATAGTGGGGAAGATTATGTCTTTATTTGTTATAATAGCAGCTGAGGTAAAATCAAAATAAGAATTAGTCACTAGATACATTTAAAGCATAATTGTTAACTGAGTATTTTCTATTTGTCTGTTACTGTGGCTACCCAGATTTTTTGTTGTTGTTGAAATCTTTTAGGATTGAAAATTGAGAGTCCTAACAAAAGGTACTGAAAAAATTTTTAGAAAACTCAGTTCCATTTTTCCAATTCTGTCATTAAAAAGGTGAGCTTTACTAGCTCTGTGCTAAACTAAATTGAAAATAGAAGGACAATCTGCAGCAAACTCAAAAAGGATTCTGAGGTATCTACAGAGATCACAGAATTCCCAAAGACAGTGCATACAGTGCAATGCTACCTAAAAAGTATTGGCTATGCACATATGTTTTACATAAGATAACTGTCAAATAAATCAGCAATTAGGGCTCTGAACTTGGCAGAGCTGACCTGGCATATAAAAGCAGAATAAATTGTCACAAAATGATATAAATGCAAAGTATATTAAAAAAAGCAATATGAAATACACTGATAATTTACATGTTCTTCTTTTATAATATTTTTCCCATTTAGACCAATTACTTGACAAAACAAATTGCCTCCAAAAATTGTTGAGTAACTGAATTTTAATTTTTATAAAAAACATTTTAAATGCATTGATTTCTAAAGTGTTCCATGTAGGTCCAAAGATTATGCAAAAGTAACTCAGAGCCCAACCAACAGGGAAGACTTGAAGTGCCCAACCCAGAAACTGCCTTCTACTAGAGTAACAAAGGAATGTTACATACACAGCCTTAACTTGAAATATAAGGTTCATGGAAGTTTGAAGAAACTCATTCATGGAGTCTATAGTGAAGAAATTTGAAGAAATTCTTTCATGGAGTCTATAGTGAAAAAGAAACAAATTACCTTGTTTCTGAGATAATTTTTCTTAACATTAGGTGTATATATTTTCATAGCAGTAATTACATGAAGTATATTTTTCTCTGCAAGCCTTTCTGGGAGAGTAAAACAATTGCAATTCAGTAGGGAGAGTTCTTTGGCTAGTAAACAAATAACAAGACAGACAAAAGTAGAAATACTAGTATTCTGTTCCATATTAGAAGAACTCATAAGTTGTGCACAAAAAAAGCGCAAAAGATTACATGAACATATTTTCCAAGCTTGCATTCCTATTTGGGAAAATAACTCTCTGAAAACAGGGTTCCCTGAAAGAGACTGTTGCCATTAAAACTATCAGAGAGCAAAATAGTGTCACTTCATTCTTGACTCATTCATGGTTTCACTGATAAAAGCAGAGTACCCCAACCTGCTAACAGCTCTTGTCAAATTGAGAGTGGCAATTCAGGTTCCCTCACACACATATTTTCATACATAAAAGATGTGTCTAAAAAAACAAGGGATTTTTCCTTGAATTCCTTAACATAAACACCTGCCACAAAATCTTAATTTAGGTATGTGTGCTTTATTTCTACTGTGCTATAGGAAAACTTTTTAGTCTCAAACTTTTAAAAATTGAGTATTTCCCTCAAACAATAGCATCTGGCACTCAGGAATTGGTCAGAACTTTTACAAAACCTTTTACTTCTTTTGAAACATAACTCTTTTGCTTTACATATTTTCCACAAATAAAACTATTCCATGTGATTTTGAGCTGCTGTAAAGTATAACAGTTGATAGTTTTATAAAAATATTGCCATCTTTTCCTTATTGATAACATCTTTGTTCTTGTACCATAACTTCAGTCAAAACATTATACATAATAACTTGGGTTAAAGATTTAATATTTCTTTAACAATATGGTTGGCATAAACAGTCTAATCCATTAAAATACCTCTCCCAGATCATCCATTTTTCATCTGCAAGTATTCAGTCCACAAAATCTCAAAGATTGAAGAACTTTTCAAAACTATTTTCAAGATGTGAGGTTTGGAGACACTTGCTTTATGCTAATAGGGAATACCTTCCTGTGGATGTAACTTTAAGACTCTCTCTTTTCTCTTCAAAAGATCTCAGAGAAACATTCACATCAGTGATAAGAAAGACATAACTGAAAAGCAATATTTTTTTCAAGCATAAATGCTAAATATTGAAATTAATACTAATTTATCTTGTTCCATTTCCTCTAAAGTTTAGTTTTCATGCACACAAAGATAAAGATATACCCTGGAAAATGTTTCTCCATCATAATATCTCTCAACACTTTCTCATAAAACACACTTACTGTCTACCTTCCTGCCTTCCTGACTCTCTTTTCAGTCATGGAGTTTTCTGCATTATGCAGGGATTTTGAATTTAATTTCCTGACTTACAAACACCTAGACACAACTTCCAATGTCCCTGGTGAATATTTTGATGAGATTCCTTTTTGGGTAGTCTTTCTCTTTCTCCACATTGATGTATCTAATAAAATGCAATGATAACCCAAAAGAAAACAAAGTCAGATGAATTTTGCTATGGTTTACTTTAAAATAAATTTGTTTTGCTAAGTTTTTCAGTATATTCATAGGTGGTTTTTAAAGACATATGAATGACTCATCACATAGATTATGTTATGGATTAAAAGAGGCTTTGTAAAATTTTAGTACCTGTCAGATGTAGTAACACATGCCTTTAATCCTAGTGACTCAGGAGGCTAAGGCAGGTCCACAACTTCGAGTCCAGTCTCAATAATTAAGAACTCCAGCAAGTTAATTAGACCCTGTTTCTAAATAAATAAATAATAAATAAACAAATAAAAGTTGTAGATATAGTGCAAGGGCAAAGCACTCTGGATTGAAACTATATCCCACCATTTTTTTTTTTTTGGACATTAGGAGTGAGGGCTAACAATAATGGATTTGAAGATCCAGGTAATATGAGGCTTGAGAATGATAGATAAGCTTCAGGCATATCTGCATAATGTTGTATTCTGAAAGCTTCCCTGTTTTCTCGAAGGGATATGGCATCTTGCTTATAAGTATAAGAAGACAACACATGATACTTTACTAGATCAAACAAAAGCAATGAACATTTTTCATTTAGCTTTTCTTCATTAGTTGGGGAGAGAAAAATGGAAAAAAAGAGTGAAGGACTCTGGGTTCAACCCATGATTCTAAGTTGAGCACTTTAGTCTGTATCTCAATGATAGGGATATAATCAATCTTTGATTTTTGAGGTACTCCACAGAAAGCCTCATGTTTATGGAAACTCAATAGATAGATATGTTAAAGAAACTTCAAGTGGTAGATTGGAGACAACAGAAAGAGATGGAAGGTATTACTTAAAGCTTTTAATTTACTTACAACATGTTAAAATTTAAAAATAACTATACTAAGAAAATACCTCTGAAGGGAAGAGAACCATTTATCCTTTTGCTCTGGAGAACTGCAATCAAAGCAAGGGGAAGAGAAAAACTAAATCACATAAATGCTAACACTAACATTTTGAAAATTGCTAATCTAAATAAGATGAAAGCAAGACTGTTCTTGTGATGTAGTTTTTCACATGAGCTGTAAACCTGGAATAATTATATTCTGGAGACCCTAAGTAAGCAATGCCCCATAGGAAACACTGCAGAGTCAATTTGAACTTATGCTAAATTCCTTTGGATGGATCCAGGGGAGATCCATTTTTATTCATTCCTCATATGAAATTGTTTTGTTTTAATTTTAAGAATATTTATAGAACATGAAATGATAATATCTGTAGAAATTTGCTTTTGAAAAGAAAATATGATATGGAAAATATAAGGGAGAGAGAATATGATGGGAAAAATTATGATGGAAAAGAATAATTATACAAACACATGTTTTTTTCAACAGAGCCTCTAAATCCTCTGGTAACAATTCACCTTCTTTCTGGAACTCTAAGTTCTTTTTTAGTAATCGTGAATATTCTTTCTAAAATGTTCGCCAAGGAAATCTAAGGATGTCTACCCTGATTTTCATTTAAGAGAATCAATGTCAAATATTGAAGTCTAGTTCTCTTGTAACATCAGCCTCTAACTTTTCTGTTCATTTTCAATCACTCTACTATCTGGAAATAATTCCCCATCAAGTTTGAGATCCTGAAGTAAACAAAGTAAGTGCATGTTCTTATTCTTTGTCATTTAACTTTCTTTAGATTGTTTTCTACTCTCAAGTTTCTGAATTAGAATGGTGTTTATTTTCTAAGTAAGACCGGGTTAATTCTGAATGGACTTCTCTGGACATAGGTAGGCCTTCTTCAGTACAAAGATATCTCATTTTACTACCATGTACTTTATTGTGCTTTTCAGATATTATATCTATTTCCTATTTGGAGGTTTGTAAAACCTGCCTCAAGCATGTCTATTAGCTTCATTTTTAAAACATCTCAAATGATTGCTACAACTTTTAGCAATAAAGAATTTTTAAATCAAGGTACATACTTTTGTAAGATAGCATCATTGCACACTTAGGACAGTAAAATATAGTATAAAAATCTTTTATATGCAACAGAAAACCAAAAAAATGTTTAACTTACTTTAATGTGCTATTCACATTATTGCACTGGACTGGAATCAAATCCTCAGTATCTTTGAGGTATGCTTATACTAGGGTCCACTGGGCTATTCCAGAACCCCTTGACACAGACAGCAATCATAAATCAACTAAACCATTTTCCACTGTCCCTACCTGAAAGAAAATCTTCATGTACAGTAAGGGTAGTTGTACATGAAGTCATAAACTAGTTGTGCTGTATGAACGAGTATGCTAGCATGCTACATGTGATCTTTAGGTTCACACAGTTCCAGGCTTAAATTCATGGCTCTCCACTTAATAATAGTTGAATTACTAAGTAAAATAGAAAACCATAAACTAGCATGTGATAGGTCAGTAGTGCATTACAGAACTTAGTGGCAAGCCTGATCTTTGTTAGAAGAATAACTGTTTGGCTTAATATGGTTATCTGACTTCAGGACTTTGCCCAGGCAGTTTGGTGGTAATGGGAATAAAATAATAATTAAAATCCTCAAGTGCATGTGATGAACAATAACTCTTTGAGTGTAAAATGAACACTGGAGTTGGGGTAGACAGGTGTGCTTTTGGTATGCTCACCATGAGTCAAAAGTCCTTACTGAACACATTCAGATTACTAATATGAATATTCTGTGTTTATACATTTGCCACAATCTCAGGTAGTAATATGACTTGGCAAACTAGTTTTCAACCAAAATCTAAATTTGGATTTCACTGACACATTATACAGGTACAAAATCAAAATTGGAGACACAATTCAGAAAACTTAGTATTTTGTAATATTCATTTTATTGGTGTACTAAAAACTATTTTGCTCAAAATATATGTAGTATAAACTATTCAAATATAATTATAATACTTTATAAAATTGCCTCAATAAAGCTCTGTTTTAAAAAGTTGAAAAGACTGATGAGGCCTAAAAACTCAATGTGTAAAACAAGCAACAATCCATTAGAAAAAGGGCATTTAGAGGAAGAAGTTTTCCTAGAGATCCTACCACTCTATTTTATACTCTTATTTCTAAATTTCCTTTCTTCAAGTTGTTTTGGTATTTTCAACCCTTTTAAAATCACTGTCAAAACCAAAGTGACTCCAAGAGTTCCTTATATTGACACATGACTTTCATATGGATTTTAATTCAGAGGTCTATCGGAGAAACATAAGGTGCCTGAGTATTTTGGTTGGATGTGTTTCAAAGGTATTAAAAAAACTCAGAAACAAATGTTTCAAACATTATAGAAACAAAATTTGAATAAAATGTTCCTCTTTTTCCAGACCTTATTTCAGTTGTGGAGTCAGGCAAATACAGGGAAAGTAGCAGTTCTTACCTTAAAGTGACCAGGTAGTTCACTTTGGGCCAGTCCAAGACAAAAGAAGTTACAGAATTGATGTTGTCTTCTTCCATTTCACCCACAGCAGTCCACATATCTGTTAGTTTTATTTTGCTTTTTTCCATTCAAGTTATTTCATCTAGAAAGATAAAAACAAAACAGGACTTGATATTTTATTTCTTAAATTTTACAGAAACTTCTGTGTTTGTTATGACAAGACATTTTCTAATAATAATGGTCAGAGAATATCTCATCGTGTTTATCTTCAGTGCCTAGCAGAGTATGTGCTAATATGGTTGGATATCTAGATCCAGAAAGTCTTTCACAATATCTGGGGAACAATTTTAACCTCATACCTGTGTTTATGGTAGCTTTGTTTTTTAATTTTTTAGCCTAGTTATTTTCATTTTTTTATATGCTGAGTATTTGGATCAAACACCCAATTAAAATTTACTGTGGTTATAAATATTCATAAATTATTTGCAACTTGCTTACTTTCAAAGACTTAAGTTATTGGAATTACCATCACTTATTAAAATATTTACAAATATATCTTATGGCAGATGTTCTAAAAATATTCAACTTAAGAGTAATTTATCATACATTTTCAGCTCTATTGTAACCAAGATTGTTACCATTGTAACTTTAGAAGAGTAGGTTGTTTTAAATTTTACTTCTTATGATTTCATTGACCTTTACCCCCTGTATTCTGGCAAAACAACATGAAAAACTATGGCCTAAAACAGTCTAAACTAAATTGGAAAAGAAAAAAGCAGAAGAATAGAGCTGACACAATCATTTTTTTTATCTCTGAGAAACTTAAAAGTAACCTACTTGTTAAGATTATCAGTAAAACTGCTTTTTGACAATCTCTAATATGGAAATTCCCATGGCTTTGGTTTTATGGATAGTTTTAGTTCTCATGAAGGATCTGAGACTCAAAAGCTTAGAAGGCCCTGAGATGGACAAATACTCAGGAAAGTCTGGTACTTCATATCATTCAGAGCCATCTGAGTAAATGCTGAAAGATAAAGGGAAATCAAAGATAGCTTATGTATAAAGAACCCTAAAGCTCCTCTACTTCATTGAACACTTAATGCTAAAAATTCTAAGTGGAATTTATAAAATGAAAAAGAATTTTGGAAGATCTATAGATACAGGCTAACATAATTTCAATGCCCCATTTGTGCCTCCCATGGGGTTCACTGACTTTCAATGTAAGATAAAAATGCTTTGTAGAATAATGGCTCCTTTTTGTCTTGTAATAGTTTTACACCATTTTTATTGACCTGTAGTTTTTCTTTGTGAAAACAGACTTGATTACCAATAAAAATCATTTCTTAATGGAATATAGGTAACAATGAAGGAAAACTAAAATTTCTTTGTGTGGGAACTACTTTGCTATATTTGTTTTCTATTCAGGTCTCTGAATTAGATTTCATGTTTGGACCAGTTTCTATTGATCTAGAAACAGTGATTCCAATAATTCTTTCTCTAGATCAAAAAGTGTCAATGTTGCCAATTCCTGATGTCAAGAAAGGTGATTTTGGCATGTGTAACAATGTTTTCTGTTCTCCTGTACTAAAAATAATAGTTGATATTTACTGAAAACTTACCAGGTGCTAGTGTGTAAATGTCTACAATACTATTTACTTTAACTCTCAGACATTTTATCCTTGAGTAAATGGAGTCATAGAGAGATTAACTTGCCAAAAGTGAAACAGCTTAAAAAAGCAGTGGTATAATCTGAGCAGGGAAAGGGTATACTTCTGAGCTTATTTATGTTCTTAACTTCTAAGAACCTGAAGAAAGACCTGGAAATTCTGATCCCTATAAAGCAAATGGATGGAAGTCACTTTCCATGAAATTCCATTTAGTTTTTCCTGTCTTATGTCTACTTTTTTTTAGTTACCCTCAGATACAAGTATTCCTTATATGATTATTTTTATTACAGGGCTGGGGGAGAAAAATAGTGAACAGTTATATATATAAAGGTAGAATGTCTAGCTCACAAGTATTAAAAACAAGTATTCCAATAAATCTTTGTTCTAAAATGGACAGTCCTGGAGTCATAGTGTACTTCTAATGTTTACTCTCAAACTCCAGAAGTATTATACTGCAGAAATTAAAGAATATGAATCTAGTGTTTACTGACTGCAACAGTATTGCTATTATTATCTGGAATTGTACTACACCAAAAGAAATTAAATAAAATTCTAACATTTTAGGTTGCATTATTACATTATAATTTTACATAGGTCATTCTCATAGTGACATGTTCCCATATGCATGTATTATAATTTACTCTAAGTCATTCCCTGGTACTTTCCCTTGTCCTTATTACCTCCTTTGCCCTGTTCCCCTTCCTCTTCTCTTCTGGTCTTTTTTTAAATTTATTTACATTCTTTTTCCATTGGTGCAAACATAAATGTGGGATATACAATGCTATATTCACAATTAGTACAGCATATTTTTTCAGAACTATCCCCTAGTTCTTCCTTTTTCCCTCCTTACCCCCATCTCAATCCCCTAACTCTCCTCTACTGACTTGCCTATTTCCCTGAGGTGCTACCTTCTCATTCTTTTTTTTCTAAATTCTGTATCTAAGGGGAAACTGACTGAAATCAAAACAATAACTCCCCAAAATTGATTACATTTTTTTTGACATGTAGTTTATTGCTTCCAAATTTTTAAGATGACAAGTATATTGGGAATTTTATCCTGGAAGAAATTCCAGTAAACTCAGAAAATGGTAGTTTTCTTCTCCTTTTCATATAGAGTTGTTACATACTTACATTTTGGAGTAGAAATCACAATATATGCCACAAATATCCAATCAAAATTCTAGTGAAAATTACTAATCAGAAGATTGTTTAAAATCTCTCTTACCTACACAGAATTCATGGCTTATCATTTGCTTATGGAATGAAATATGAGATTAGTGATGGTTTGAGTGGGTGTGAAGTGAGTAGATATTTTTTTTCTGTTAATATCACATGGTTTTCTTATGGCTATTAGCAGAGAAAACATTGACTTCCTTCTAAAACTTTAATATTTACAAAACAAATCCTGTTTTTTAACATTAAAAGCCCTAATATTATTTTGAAAATAACATATCTTTCTAACATATGGCCATTAAAGCCCATCTGTCTTTAATCCTTTTTCCAATTTAGTATGGGAAAGACTGATAATGAACTCAAAACTATTCTCAGAAATACTGTCAATATTCAGCACTAAATGGAGCAAATATATTATTTTGCATTTAAAAAATACAATGAAAACCTCTCTGTTGGACTCATGAACATTCACCTAGTTTAACTAAATAAATATGTGGCAGTGGTAAATTATTTATCCCACTTGACTTTATTTCTGTGAGCTCATCATAATGACTGAAACAGTTTCTTAAGGAACCTGAAGAGGAGCTGATATGAGAAACATGTGGCTGCCACCTGCCTTATTTGCTATTCCAGGGGCTGTTTCTTTTTGATTGTTGTTCATTTTAGAAAAACATTATTTTCTATTAAGATGATTTATGAATTATGAGTAAATGTTTGCTATGAGAATGGACATGTAAACTACATTCTGAAAATTTGTGATCATAAATTTTGCAAGGTGGTAGCATTTGATAATTATTATTTCATCAAATAATTAAGTACTATTTTAAGGGCCTGGGCTTTTCACAAATAACTAATAATAAATAATAGATGATTTGTATTTTAAAATATCTCTAATAAACAAAATACTTATAACTTTTTGTGAGCTGATTATCTTTAAAAACATTTAAATCAATTTATATAGAGTTTGTGACTGCATAAGAACATTCAAGTGGCCCAAAGTGTCATGTCAAATGCAGTATGTGGAAAACACATGGTGTTACTTTATTTGAGATGTAGAAAATTAAAATAAAAATTCATCTATAGAAGTAGATTGTGAGCACATATTTTGCCTATATATTTAAAAATAGAAATTTTCCAGTGGAAAAGAGTATGCAAAAGAATCTTAGCAAAATAGATTACCAAAAAAAAAAAAAAAAAAAAAAAAAACCCATTTGGATACTTGCAGTATTCAGAGCAACCGGCAACTTTAGGTAGGAAAGAAAGATGTACTATTATGAACATTACTATAATTGTTAAGAAAAAAATCAAAAAGATGAAGAAAAATGCCTTCCTCCCTAACAACTGAATGTGTTAGGAATAAACAGTCTTTGAGGTCCTAGAGAATTCAGGAATTTGGATATTATATAAGTCTTTTCTTATTGGCCTCCAGGCTGAGCACAGGCTAGGCAATTGAGTAGAATGCAGTCAAGTAGAAGGAGTTAGCTGTTGGATTAAGCCCTCTGTTTAATCCTCTGTTGGATTAAGCCCATCTTTGCCAGGTCCCTATATATGATGAACATACTGAGACTCAATGTTCAATATGTAGAACAATTCTTGCCTTAAGGGATTGTTGGAAAACTTAAAAAGAACCTATCTCATTCTCCTATTACAATACCTATTCAGGAGGCTGAGGCAGGAGGATCACAAGTTTGAGAACAGCAAAGGACACCTCATGAGACTCTCAGCAACTTAACAAGACCCTTTCTCAAAATAAAAAAGAAAAGAAAAGCTAAAGATAAAGACTGGAATGTAGCAAATGAATGCAATTCTCAGTACAAAAACAAACAAACAAAAAACAAAAAACAAAAAACTTGAACTATTCAATAAACCTTGTATTCCAATTTTTACTCAGTGAGTATTTAGTAGAAATTTTTTTATCATCAAAAGTAAAAATGAGCTGGGCACACTGGTGCACACCTCTAATCCAGCAACTTGGGAGACTGAGGCAGAAGAATTGTGAGTTAAAAGCCAACCTCAGCAACTTAGCAGGTCCTAAGCAACTAGGAAGACCCTTCCTCTAAATAAAATACAAAAAAAAAAAAATGGCTGGGAGTGTGACTCAGTGGTTAAGCAACCCTGGGTTCAATCCCAGATTAAAAAAATAAAAAAAAAAGAAAGAAAGAAAAGAAAAAACAAAACAAAACAAAAAAGAACATGTAAAGATAAAGTTAAAGGTTAAAAAACCTACATTGTTGCAATTCATGTAATTCAGAAGAATTTGGTTATAGGGACAGCCAACTGCATATTGATTTATAGAGTAGACTTTGAAACAAAATGGACCTATTTTCAAATGTGGACTCGACTAACTACTAAATTGGTAATCGAGGAGAAATCATTTAAGTTCTCTAAATATCAATTTTTACATATTGAGAAAAAATCTCTTTATAGTTTAATTGTTTAATGTCTTCTGACTAATGCCTAACATACCATAAGGTTGCAATAAGTGCTAATGTTATTTCTATTAAAACCATTCATATTAATTATAGTGTTTTGCCAAATTTGGACTTAGCCCTGCCTGTGATTTATATGCAATGTCTTAATTTAGGTGTGAGGGTATTAATAGTAAAAATAAAGCTTTTACTCTTTCTAGTGACTAAATTCTCATTGTGCAGAATGGATTTGTTAAAATATTCTTCCCTTCCTGATGTTTGAAAAATAACAAGAAGGAGAATTGAACTTTCCCCATAACAGAAAAATCTCACAGATCAGTTAGTTATAACAAGAATTATAGAACAAAGTTTTTATAAAACTATAGCTTACAGTTGGTAAGAAATGTAAGACTATAATATTTTTAGTTTAAAAGCATTGTGTCATTACTGGTCCCCCAGCCAATTCTATACACAGTAATTTTTAATGCTTCATCATACACATTTTGAAATATAAAATTTGAATTAGTTTTATAATTAACTTTATGAGATATTTAGTTTTCAAACAGTATGTTCTGAGGTAATTTGTTACAGTTCTTTCTCTCAGTATCTGAATTGTTAACACTTTGCACCCTTGTCTACAACATATGCCCTATGTTTTTAGTGTAAATCTAGGCATACCCCAACCTAGATTCTAACATTACTATTTTATGATACTTGCTTGTGCATATAAATCCAAGTATCTGGTCTTCAACTGATTCATTCATTTCATTTTTGGCATTTAACCATGAACTGCAAAAAGCATTTTATATTCCTTTAAATACTGCAGTATGTCTATCACTAACTACAGTTCAATATTTCTTTAGAATTTTTCTCTTGCTATAAAAACTACACAAAGAAATGCACAAATATTCAAATTTGAAGTACATATTCACCAAGGTCTAGCAGATTAATTCATCTGTGAACTCTAAACTTTGACCAAAATATACATAATTATCATTAGTACAAAAACTTCTCTTTTTCTCCTTGTCAGTTATTATTTAAACTAGCAAGGATGGATTTCATGTGTTTGTTCTTGGATTATGTCTTCACTAGAGACAGAACTATTAGGTCAAAACTCATGAATGACAAATCCAAATTTATTCACACCTGATTATTTTAAAAAATAGGTCCAAGAAGCCAAAATTTTAACCACTCACATCCCACCTGCTTTGGGCACCTAGCATCTGCTGTTCAAAGAAAAGAGTGTGTGGTTATGAGATCCCCAAGGTACTGCTCCAATTTGAATCTCTCTAACACCTGCCGTTCTACTAGTTGCATCACCTGGGCAAAAAATTCACAGAGACACCTTCTCTGGCTCTTTTTTCTACATGACTTCCCTTGAACTTCTCCCCTTTTGGATGGTGGCTGCTTGTCATAATACTGTGGACAGTTTTAGGTTGTGAGGGATGTCCTTTCCTTACTTTCTTTACTTTTTTTTTTTTTTTTTTGTACTAGGGATTGAACCCAAGGGTGTTCTTATTACTAAGGCACATTTCCAGTCCTTTTATTTTTTATATGGAGGCAGGGTCTCACTAAGTTTCTTACAGCCTCACTAAGTTGCTGAGGCAGGCTTCAAAAATATTATCCTCCTCCCTCAAAATCTGGGGCTGCTAGGTTTATAGACATGCACCACCACAACCACTGGAACATACTTTCTTATGCAGCCCTGTCCCATGGCTGTATCTTCATGCTTGACAAGCATTCAAATCCATCCCACTCTTTATATTAGCCAATTTTAACTCCATCACTCCAGAAGAAATCACTATTTTGATATTTTCTCAAAGATTATTTAACTGCCAGAATTTTATACAAAAGACACCAGAGTTTATATTTTTTATTTAAGATATACTTTAATTATCAAGCTTGGTTATTAATATGTTTCATTTGTCAGTAATGCATTAAAGGACTTTACTAAAATATTATTCAATGTATTATTCAATGTAATTTACCATAGTATATTTATTATCCTATTGGTAGTTTTCAAACTATGGTTTTATCTATTGTGAATAAAATGTCACTAAATGTTATCTTTGTTACCTATATTTTCATTTCTCTTTGGTAAAACATCAGAATGGAATTGATGGAACTCAGATTCGATGTCAACATTTAACTTCACAACAAAAATAAAAAAATGCCCTCTTGTTTTCCAAAATTTTGTACCATTTTATATTCTCAGAAATACCACAGGGGATTTCCAGTTGCAGTTGCTCCACAATCTTGCCAACATGAGGTTGTTAGTCTTTTGTATTTTGGTCAGTTTATTAGATGTGTAACAATATGTCAGTAAGATATTAATTTGAATTTCCCTGATGACTAATTTATTTCTTATTCTTACTGTATTTTGTGTATCTTCATTTGTGAACAGTCTTCAAATCTTTTGCCCACTTCTAAAAAATGAGTTATATGTCTTTTTTATTATTGAGTTTACAAAATTTTTTTACATATATTGTTTAGCAGAACTTTGCCAAATACTTGTTTTGGAAAATACTGCCTGTAGTTAAATCAAATAAATATGACTGTGGTTCTATACTTCAACTTAAAAATTCAATTTGAATATGACTTTTCTGGATAATTTTGTTGTTTTGCCATACAAAACCTCACTTATTTTAAAATTATTTTTTAGTTGTAGATGGACAACATGCTTTTATTTTATTTATTTATTTTTATGCAGTGCTCAGGATTGAACCCAGTGCCCCACACGTGCTAGGCAAGTGCTCTATCACTGATCTACAGCCCCAGTCCCAAAACCTCACTTAGTTTAAAAAAACTAAAGCAATCACATTGAAAAACAGCTATAGTCCTAGGTCTGCCTTAACATATCACAAGTGTTTTACACAAGCTTCTACCTCTGCTTTAAAAATCTAATCTTAACATTTACATTTTGAAGAAATCAAATTTAACATACTTTCAAACAAAAGTAAACCCAAGGCTTAACATAGAAGCTTTAGATAGAATATATACAATAAATAGTGCTAACATGAACAGTGCTGACTTTTAAAGATGGCTGGAAGCAGAGCCATCTGCTGACTTGCTCTTGTTTTCTTTCTTTAGAATTATAGATACACCTTCATACCCACTAAAAAAAATAAATTTTGTACTTAGTATTATATGGAAAATTATTTTTCAATTTTTAATCTCTTCACCTGCTACTGTCAACATTGGTATAAATATCTTAATAACATGATATAAAAATATTTAAAAGGCATGGAATTTTAAAGAAATCTTTTGACTGTAGGGTAGTAACCTCTTTTACATTTCAATGTTAACAAACAAAAAACAAAACAGAAATCCTCTAAATTAAACAGGCACATATTAACTGCTGTTCATCTTTACTGAAAGCACTATAGTTGAACATAAATGTAATAGAAGCCTAAAAGTGAAAAGATAGTTCAAATATTAAGGAGTTTAGGAGTTATGAAGTTTTCTTTCAGAATATAGGTGGTAAAATAGGAAGATGGTATGAGTGCTGGGAGGAAGACAAGAGTTCAGAAAGACTTCACAGAGGAGTTAGCAAAGATTTGAGTCTTTCCCAGAATTATGTTTTAGACAAAACTGAAAATGGGCTACATAAATATATCAAGTGATATCCAAAAAAAATCACAAAACTGCTTTTTACAAAACAATCAGACCTAGAACAATGGTTCCAAAGAAGTAGTCTTTGGGTCAAGCATAAACATTTGAATAGGAGTGGAAGTTTTGGTAGCATTTTTATGTGGTTTTACTCATAGAGAATAATCTTTGCCCATTTCTTCATTTTACTGGTTGTAATTAATTACAATTTAAATATCTGCTAAAAGGGCACTGAAAGGAGAAAAATATCAATGGTTTATGTTACAAACACCTACATTGCCTGATCTTTTCCTCTTTAAACTTATAAATCAACATGAAACCATCTCTTAATAAATATCTCTATCCCTGATATATTAGCAGTGTCCAACTAATAAAATATACCATGGTTACTTGTGTCTTCATGAACTTATAGACTATGAATGTGCTGCTTAGCACTTAGTTTTAAGTTTCTATTATATTCTCTACTTATACTATGTCTGTATGCCAACTTTTGTGCCAAGCTCCTAGTATGTGCCTTGATCACACTGTGCAGTGTGGTGGGATCCATGTCTTATTTCTGATACTTTCATTCCAGAATTGTGCCTAAAAGAACATTTACAAAATGATTATGTAAGCAACAAAAAAAATCTATCTACAAAGTAAGTGGAGAACTCTATTTATTTGTACCACTCACAAATCCACTTTGGACTGCAACTATAGAGTTCCTAGTATATTTTAGCTGGAGTTGGGGATGAGAAAAAAAAGGTTTTTCTCTTTGCTGACTGGTGATTTCCACAATCTAAGTACCCTAATGAAGAACAGGGTGAACTAAGTAACTACCACTTGCTGGAAGCAGAGCCATCTGCTGACTTGCACTTGTTTTCTTTCTTTAGAATTATAGATACACCTTCATACCCACACTATAGTTTTTGAAATTCTTTTCTGTTAGTACTTCTAAATAAAATAAGTGAAAAGGAAAGAATGCTAGAAAAATAAATATTTGATTTCATGTGATTCATTTCATAAGATCAAGAAATTTTTTCAAATGATCAAAATTTCTGAAGAGTGAGAAAAAATGAAAACTAGCATAAATAACCTAAGCTAGTTTTCTCTTTTGCCAGGACAGTAGACTATAACTCCAAATCATCCCTCTCTAACAATTGGGCTGTGTGCACATATGCAGAAATACATGCTACGATGTCCCATATTTTCAAAAAAATATTTTTTAGATGTTCATAGACCTTAATTTTATTCATTTATTTATATGTGCTACTGAGAATTTAACCCAGTGCCTCAAAAATGCTAGGCTAAGTGCTCTACCACTGAGTCACAAACCCAATCCCAAGTGGTTTTTGATTTTCAAATCCCCACAGAAGCTCAAATTGTCACTTTTTCTTTACAAAACAAAAAATCTTAAATTTGTATATTTAACAAATATTTACTGAACTAAAATTCAAAATGAATTATAGCATATCAAAAAACATTGAAGGACTTACCCACTGAACATTAATGGTAGGAAGTCATAATATTTAATCCATTATATTGAATGTCTTTTTATCAGTCTCAAAATTTGTCCTCCTGTCTATATTATCAAGATATTAATAAACTTTCACACATTTAATAATGAGTATCTTAATTTCTATTTTACTCAGTCTTTAGAACTGTTAGTAAAAATAGAATATTAATAATTAAATGTTCATACTTCTTACAGTATTAAACATTTAAAAGCTATGGCAGCAGCTGCTGCCACTGCTGCTACCACCAGTGCCACCACCACCAATGCCACCATAGTCCTCTGGCTGGGACCTAAAGGTCTATTGTCAAGGTGACTGCAGGTTTGTTTGTATGTGGCTTACTCCTCTTTGGGACACCAGCCAAAATCTTATGATCCAAAATCAGAGTGTCTTCACATTTGCCACTATCTCTGCCCTCTTAGGACAGCCACTACCACCTGGAGATACCAGTTAGGACCTGAAGGTTCATTATCAATGTGCCTACAGGTTTGGTTGCACCTGAGGACTTCCTGCTGGGTGTGATAGCAGCTGCCATCTTGTTGATTCTTCATGTGGTCATTCCTTTGTGTGAGCACATTGCTCGTAGTCTCTCTAATTACTAAGTGGAACATGGGGATATTGGGACTACAGCGTGGTGGAGCTTGGGGAGTGTGAAGCCCACATCTGTGAGTTTCCAGGGGCTAGTCTGGGCCTAGCAATCCTGTGGAGGGTCAGAGACTGGAAGTTCATTACCCTAGGGGGAGTGCAGGTAGGAGAGACTGGAGAGAGCCAGGTTCTCCCCAGCTCCATGAGTCCTGAGGTGGGCAAGGATGGATGGAGTTGGCCTCAATGAATCAGAAGGTTGGGATAGAGAGTGAGGGAATCTTGCTATCAGCTTGCCCAGCCAGGTGGTTTGGCACCCCCCAGACCAGAGGTACCATCAAATTCTTGACAACCCCACTCATTGACTGAGAAAGAAAGCTGAGAAACTTTTAAATGCCTATGGAAAAAATTATCAACTTTCCATCAAGATTTTTCTCTCTCACACATCTCTAATTTTTGAAGCCACGTACTCTTCATGCATCAGTTTATTGAGGACAGGGAGGTTTTAATTGTGTATTACAGTTTTGTGTATTTTTATATTTTTACTTTTTTCTTTTTCTTTTATTTTGGACATATTTTTCCTCTCAGATGTCTGTCACCCTGAATTCTTTCTCTCTATTCTCTTGCTATTACCCAACCTCTATTAATTCCTCTTTCATTCTTTCTATAATTTCTTACTTGTTTCTTCTTTTCTACTTCTTCCTGAAGATCACATTCTACACCACTTATGTTCTCTCTTTGTCCACCATTTTAAATGTGAATCCTTTTAGCAAACATACTGTTCATATTGCAAACAATAATTGAACTCATTATTTGTCTATTATAACAAAGCTGTAGAAGTGTTAATGAAAGCTGTTTGATTTAAGGATGTATATTGTTTGAATTGGGTGCTATTAATATTGGTTTCCCCATTAAAGGCAACATACTGGGGCTGGGGAGATAGCTCAGTTGGTAGAGTGCCTTCCTCGCAAGAACAAGGCCCTGGGTTCAATCCTCAGCCATGCAAAAATAAATAAATAAATAAATAAATAAATTTAAAAAAAGGCAACATATTGGAAACCTTCAGAAACACTGTAAGTCTACAAAGTAGAAATTGTGCTCCTTCAGCTCCTACTGCTAGATGGGAAGGCACAAAAACAACATGAACAAAACAAGGGAACAAAGTGCATCAAACAAACCAAGATGCTGCAATAATAGATTTTATTGACAAAATCATAGAAAAAATGCCAGGGAAGAAATTTAGAATATACACAGTTAAACTGATTCATAACATAAAGAATGATGGAAGCAGTAAAATCAGTAATAATTCAAGAAGGTGAAATATCATTTTGATAAAAAACTAAAGATTGGGAAAAGAAATCAATTGGAATTCCTTGAAATGAAGGAATTAACAAACCAAATTAGAAATTCACTGGAAAGTATCACCAACACACTAGACCACTAGGAAGACAGGTTATGAAAACAAAATGTATAGACTTGACAATAAAATGGGAAATGCAGTAAGAAATCATGAACAGAACTTCCAAGAATTATGAGATAACATGAAAAGACCAAATTTAAAATTTATCAGGATAGATAAAGGCATGGAGATACAATTTAAAGAAATGCACAATCTTCTCAGAAAATCCCTCAAACTTAAAGAATGAAATGAAAAATCAAATAAAGAGACTTATAGGACCCAAATGTGCAAAATTATAACAGACCCACACAAAGTCACAATATCAAGAGAATGACTAACATACAGAATAAAGATAGAATTTTAAAGGCTATGACAGAAAGTAAATCAAATTACGTATAGGGGAAAACAAATTCAGATTTCAGCTGGATTTCTCAACCCAGCCCCTGAAAGTCAGCAGGTCCTGGAATAATATATATCAAGCTCTGAAAGAAAATGGATGTCAACAAAGAATGTTATATCTGGCAAAATTAAACTTTGGATTTGAAAATGAAATAAAAAACTTCCATGATAAACAGAAGTCAAAACAATCAACAACTACAAAATCTGCACTACAGAATGTTCTGAACAAAATATTCTATGAGGATAAAATTTTTAAAAAGTGAAAACCAGAAAGGGAGGACTACACTAAAGGATTAGTTAATCAAAGGAGAGACTAAGTCAAATTAAAAACCAGAAATAAACCAAAATGACTAGGAACACAAATCTTTTCTCAATAATAACTTTGAATGTTAGTGGCCTAAACTCATTAATCAAAAGACATAGATCGGGGCTGGGGAGATAGCTCAGTTGGTAGAGTGCTTGCCTTGCAAGTACAAGGTCCTGAGTTCAATCCCCAGCACCACAAAAAAAAAAAAAAAAAAAGAACAAAAGACATAGATTGCCAGATTGGGTTATAAAACAAGATCCAACAACATGCTATCTCCAAGAGACTCACCTCATAAGCAAAGACATCCAAAATCTGAAGGTGAAAGGATAGGAAAAAACATATAACTCATATGTGTTGTATAAACAAGCATGTGTTTCAATCCTCATATCAGATAAAGTGGACTTTAAGCCAACATTAATCAGAAGGAACTAGGGATATTTCACAAAGCTTAAGAAAATTAGATATCAGCAAGTCATAACAATAATAAATATATATGCCCCAAATAATGAGGCATCTATATACATCAAACAAACCCTTCTCAATTTCAAGAAGCAAATAGACCACAACACAATAATAATGGGTGATTTCAACATACCTTTCTCACTACTGGACAGATCTTCCAAACAAGAATTAAACAGAGAACTATAGAACTATAATGAAATGATACAATCAGTAATTTAGATTTAATGGACACAGAATATTTCATCCATCAATGAGTAAATATACTCTCTTCTAAGCAGCACATAGATCCTTCTTTAAATAGGCCATATCTTATGCCACAAAGCAACTCTTAGCAAATACAAAAAAAAAAAAATAGAGAAAATACCCTGCAATCTATCAGGTCTTAATGGAAAAAAATTAGAAATTGATTATAAAACAAGAAAAAATAAAAGTTTCTCTAACACCTGGGGACTAAATAATATGCTACTGAATAATGAATGGATAGCAGAAGAAATCAGGGATGAAAATTTTAAAAGTAGAGGTAAATGAGAATATCAAACAATGTATTAAAATCTTTGGGACAGTATGAAGGCAGTGCTAAAAGGATCATTCAATTGAGCTCACTATTTAAAATAATAGAGTTAACAAATAAATGACCACACATTACCTCTCAAAGTTATAGAAAAAGAGGAACAAATCAACATGAAAAGCAGTAGAAGACAGGAAATAAAACCAGAGCTAAAAATCAATAAAATTGAAAAATAGAAACAATTCAAAACATTGGCAAAACAAAAGGCTATTTTTTTGAAAAAATAAATAAAATTGATAAACCCCTAGCCACACTAATGAAGAGAATGAGAAAGAAAACTCAAATTAAAATTTTTGCTGAAAATGAAAATATCAGGATGAACACAACTGAAATACAGAAGACAATTAGAAACTATTTTAAAATTTACACTCCAAAAAAATAGAAAGTCTTGAAGACATTGACAAATTTCTAGAGACATATGACCTATCCCAAACTGAATCAGAAGGACATATACAATTCATTTATTTTTTTTTTAAATTTTATTTATCTTTATTTTTATAGTCTGCATTTTGATTAATTTTACACAAATGCAGAACAACTTTTTATTTCTATGTCTGTACATGATGTAGATTCACACCATTCATGTAATCATGCATGTACACATGGTAGTGACATTTGTCTCATTTCATTATCTTTTCTTCCTCCATCCCCTTGACTCAACTCTTTTCTCTCTACACAAACCAAAGTTTCTCCAATTTTCTCTTAACCCCCCTGGTACCCCCTATTATGTATCATCCATTTATCAGAGAAAATATTTGGCCTTTGTTTTTTTGAAATTGGTTTATTTCACTTAGCATGATATTCTCCAACTCCATGCATTTAAATGTGAATGCTATAATTTTATTATTCTTCATGGTTGAGTAATATTCCATTGTGTATATATACCAAAATTTCTTTACCCATTTATCTATTGAAGGGCATCTAGGTTGGTTCCACAATTGAGCTATTGTGAATTGAGTGACTATAAACATTGATGTGACTGTGTTACTGTAGTATGCTGATTTTAAACCATCAAAAATCTACCAATCAAGTAAAGTTCAGGACCAGATGGATTCTCTCAGTCAAGTTCTACAAGACCTTCAAAGAACTATTAACATCAATACTCTTCAAATTATTTCAGAAACAGAAAAAAAGCAACCTTTCCAAACTCATTCTATGAGGGTAGTATCACTGTGATGCCAAAACCAGACAAAGACACATCAAGGAAAGAGAATTTCAGAGCAACATCCCTAATGAACATAGACACAAAAGTTATCTATAAAATTATGGCAAGTTTCATACAAAAAACAAACTTAAAAATAGTGCACCACAATAAAGTGTGGTTCAATCCAGAGATGCAAGGTTGTTATAAAATATGGAAATCAATAAACATAATTCATCACATTAATAGACTAAAAAACAAGAACCATATGATCATCTCAATGGATACAGAAAAAGCATGACAAAATACAGCATCCACTCATGTTAGAAAAAAAAAGAAAAACTGGAGATAGTAGGAACATACCTCAACATTATAAAAGGTACATATGATAAACCCAAGGCCAACATCATTCTAATTGAAGAAAAATTTAAAAGCATTTCCTTTAAAAATTGGAACAAGACAAGGATGCCTCTTTCACTACTTCTGTTCAACACAATTCTTGGAATTCTAGCCAGAGCAATTAGACAGAAAAAATTCAAAGAATATGAATAGGAAAGAAAACCTCAAACTATCACAATTGCCAATGACATGATACTTTATAAGATCCAAAAAATTCCACAAGAAAACTTCTAGAACTAACAAATGTATTCAGTGAAGTAGAAGGATATAAAACCAATACCCATAAATCAAGCAAATTCCTATACATAATTGATGAATCCATGGAAAGAGAAATTAGAAAACCTACCCCATTCACAATAGCCTCAAAAAATATAAAACACATGGGAATCAATTTAACAAAAGAGGTTAAAGATCTCTACAATAAAATCTACAGAGCACTAAAGAGAGAAATTAAAGAAAATTGTAGAAGACGGGAAGATCTTACATGCTCCTGGATAGGCAGAATTGATATTGTCAAAATGATCATACTTCCAAAAGCATTACACAAGTTTAATGCAATTCCCATTAAAATTCCAAAGACATTCTTCATAGAAATAGAAAAAGTAATCATGAAATTTATTTGGAAAAATATAAGCCAGGTGCAGTGGTGCATGCTGATAATCCCAGTAGTTCGATGTGTTCAGGCAGGAGGATTGCAAGTTCATAGCCAGGCTCAGCAAAAGTGAGATGCTAATCAACAAAGTCCTGTCTCTAAACAAAATATAAAATAGGACTGGGGATGTGGCTCAGTGGTTGAGTGCCCCTGAGTTTAATCCCCAGTAGCCCCCCAGACCAGAAAAGAGACCCAAAATGACAAAAACAATTTTTATCAAGAAAAGTGAAGCAGGCAGCATCAGAATACCAAACTTAAACTATACTACAGAGTCATAGTAGCAGAAACAGCATGGCATTGGCACCAAAAGAGACAAGTAGACTAATGGTACAGAATAGAAGACACAAAGATAAGCCCACATAAATATAGTTATCTCATACTGGACAAAGGTGCTAAAAACATACATTGAAGAAAAGATAGCCTTTTCAACAAATGGTGCTGGGGAAACTTGAAATCCATATGTAACAAAATAAAATTTAACCCCTATCTCTCACCCTGTACAAATTCAAAGTGGATCAAATACTTAGGCACTAGAATAGAGACATTGTGCCTAATAGAAGAAAAAGTAGGACCAAATCTTCACCATGTCAGCTTAGAAACTGACTTTCTAAACAATACTTCTAAAGTGCAAGAAGTAAAATCAAGAATCAATAAATGGAATGGATTCAAACTTAAAAGCTTCTTCTCAGTAAAGGAAAAAATCAATAAGATGAAGAGAGAGCCTACAGAATGGGAGAAAATCCTTACCACATGTACATCTGATAGAGCATTAATCTCTAGGATATTTAAAGAACTCAAAAAGCTTAATGTCAAAAAAGAAAAAAATAAATAACCCCATCAAAAATTGAGCTAAGGAACTGAACAGTTTATAGAAGAAGAAATATAATTGATCCAACAAATATATGAAAAAATAACAGCTCTAGCAATAAGAGAAATGCAAATCAAATCTATTCTAAGATTTCATGTCACTCCAGTCAGAATGGAAATTATCAGGAATATGAGCAAAAATAAATGTTAAGATGTTAGGTTAGGGTTTGAGGGAAAACATACACTCATACATTGCTGGTGGGACTGCAAATTGGTGCAAGCATTATGAAAAGTGGTATGAACATTCCTCAGAAAATATGGGATGGAACTATCATTTGACCCAGTTATCCCACTCCTCAGCTTATACCCAAAAGGCTTAAAATCAGCATACTATGATGACACAGCCACATCAATGTTAATAGCAGTTCAATTCACAATAGCTAAACTTTGGAATCAACCTAGATGCTCTTCAACAGATGAAGAAACCATAGTATATGTACAGAATAGAATAATATTCTGCATTAAAGAAGAATGAAATCACGGCATTTGCTAACAAATGGATGGAACTGGAAAATATGCTAAGCAAAATAAGTCAACCTCAAATAACCAAAGGCCAAACATTTTCTCTGGCATGTGGAGGCTAATTCACAATGGGGTTGGAATAGGAAGAATAGAGGTACTTTGGATTAGGCAGAGGGGAGTGAATGGAGGGGAGGGGATATATGGGTAGAAAGAATAGTAGAAGGAATCATATTATTGCCTTATGTGCATACATGACTACATGACTGGTGTGATTCTATGTCATGTACAACAGGAAGAGTTATTACTCCATTTATACACGATTTGTCAAATGCATTCTACTGTCAAGTACATCTAATTAGAACAAATAAAAAATAGAAAGCTATGCAAAATAAAACTTGGCAGGGCTGGAGTTGTGGCTCAGTGGTAGAGTGCTTGCCTAGCATACATGAGGCACTGGGTTCAATTCTCAACACTACATATAAATAAATAAAAATAAGGGTCCATTGACAACTAAAAATATGTTTTAAAAATAAATAAAGCATGGCAACTCAAATATAACCAAACCACACTGTAAGTCATTAATCACATAACTAATCTGACATCATTCCCTTGACAAGGCAGAAAGTACACATCGCACTTGTGTTGCTGGAGTTGAGCAGGCACATATGGGGTGATTTACTTTCCCTGTGAAAATTTTAGTGCAGTGGTAAAAAGTGCTTTCTTTGACCTTCAAGTCCAATTAATAGCTTTGTTTACATGTTTTATGGACCCTTCCTGGAAAGAGAGTTTAGTGGTAAAATGCTCTACTAATTCCATTATTAAAAAAAAATATATGGTACACAAAAACCACAACTTTATGAATATTGACAATAGAATACTGACATAGAATATTTGTGGATAAATCTTTTTTTTTTTTTTTTTTGTGGTGCTGAGGATCAAACCCAGGGCTTTTTGCTTGCAAGGCAAGCACTCTACCAACTGAGCTGTATCCCCAGCCCTGTGAATAAATCTTTAAGTAGGTTTATCTTATTTTGAATGCAAGTTTTATTTTCTTTTTTCCATTAAAACCTCTCCTCTGACATCAACTCTATGTACAGAGAATTAATATTGTATAAAAACAGATTAACTATATTTCAACTGCTTTGATAGACTTTATTTTCTCATCTCTTTAAATGTGTAACTTAAATACAGATGTTTTTGAAAGATAAGAAAGTACAGGAGATGGGAAAAAGGTTCTTATCTCATCTGAAACTAGAGTCTAATATGCCCAAAACATTAGTGAGAAAAATCAGAGTCCCTGCCTTCATGGAGCTTTCAATCTAATGAGACAAGACAAGTATATGTGATGTTATTAGAGAATGCAAAATTTAAACCATGTGCTGTGAGCTACATGTATATTAGGAAGTCACTGTCTTATAAACCAAAAATAAATCCTAGATTAAAAGTTAGTGGACATAATGTTTAATCATAGTTTATCAATTAACTGCTAGTAATTATGTCTGGAGAGGAAGGAATAGGAGAACATGTGAATTACTGTGGGGTTAAGGTGTTTGGGATTGGAACATCAGTACAAACTCCTGAAAACCAAGCTTTTCTCACTGCTGTTTGTAGAATTATCTGGGCATAGAAATTAATGAATGCTTGCTAAATTGTGATGACACCTGTTCATATATTTTTGGTGGTCTCAAAAACCCTCTTGTAGATAATTGTGGGCTTGTTCTGAAGGAGACAGATAACCTCAGGGTTAGTGACCATGGAAAAAAATGAGGTGAGAGGTGCCTACCACTGACATCTCACTATTTGATATTGATATTTGATATTTGATATTCTATATTAGAAAAGACTTTCTTAAAATTTCTATTGAAACACTAATTCACCTCAATAGGTGAAATGGTCATTGGAATAAGCACTTAACTTCTTTTTTCCACTTTGAATTTCATTAATTAACAAATAATCCCTAAAAACATTATTTTGTGTTTTATTATTTTTAGCTCATTGTAGTTAAACATATGAATGGAATTCATTTTGACATAATGATAACAGCATAGAAAATAATTAACTCCAATTCAGTCACCAGTTTTCCCCTTCATTCCTCTCCTCTACTCTACTGATCTTCTATTCATTTATACTTATTTAAAAATTAGTGCATTATGGATATACATAAAGGTTAAATTCACTGTGGTATACACATATAAAATTTTGGTCAATATCTTATTTTAAAAATAATATTACTGTGGTTAACCTTCATATCTAATACTGATTGAAATTATATCCATGTGCAGGCACTCCCTTGTGATAAAATAATAAGCAAATTTTGTGCATAACCAAAAATTCCCATTTCAGTATTATGATTTATAATATTTTCAATAAAGTTTGACTAAATATGAGACCTTCATGTTTGTGCATTATGTGATATGAGATTCACCTGTGAATCAGTTATAAAGCAAAGGAGCACATGCAGTAGTTTTAAAAGTCTCTAGAATTCTCATGAAATCCAGGTCTGATTAAATACCATCAGAACAGAAGTTACCTTATCTGTAATCAAAAGACAATTCCAGTGCTGATAAATAGCCCCCACACATAAAAAAGCCTTGTGACCTGAAAAACTCTTTATGTAACAAAAAGTTCTAAGAACATACCAAATGGGTATGGTATTTATCTTTAAAATAACTTCAGGTGTTTACTGAAAAACTTTGCCTTTACCTGGTATTGGGCTGTTGTGGAACTTTATCCAGGATAAAAAATGGTGATTTCATTTTCTGTTGAAGAAAAAAATACAAATAAAATGATGACCAGATGACTTGCAAGGAATCAATTCAAATATTTTGAATTATCTTTTAAGAAGTCTATGTTTTCCATAAGAATATAAAACTATAACATTTACAAAAGGTTAGTTGACAGTCAAAAGTTGTATAGGCCATATTTGTATGGTCAGAGAATAGAGTAAAATGTTTATTGGACTATCTGTGAAAGCACCATTGTTACCAATAACATTGCTTATCATGAGTCATGACCTATGCCAAAGGGCAAACACAGACTATCTCATTCACACCCCAGAAAGTAAACAGCACTACTTTCTCCATTTCATAGGCAGGAAGAGGTTCCAAACTGGGGTTCCACAGCAGAAAGGACTCGGAGAGGTGGAGTATCTCCCCACATGAAACTGCAATGCTGGAAGATTGAATTGACTTAACCAAGAAAGAGATAGTTTGTTCATTGCATCTAGATTTTTTTTTTTGGCAAGCATATTATGCAGGTTTTATTTAAAGGTAATAATACAGACTTCTCCCATGAAGAAGAAGGGGACCATGACTGATTTTCTAAAGTCCCAAGAAGTGAGCTCACCCTACATCTTTTATAAAGTCTCTTTTGTTTTCCAGTTCTCTCTCCCCTTATCTCTCCTTCCAGCCTACATGACTAGGCCTGGTTTTGCATTAAGTTAGAAGCCATGGACAGGAGGAGGGCCAAGGTGATCCAGGCAGGTAAGGGGCCAGGGGGCATTAATAAGCAGCTCCATGCTTGCAATCCTTTTTTTTTTTTTTTGGCAGTGCTGGGGATTGAACCCAGGGCCTTGTGCTTGCAAGGCAAGCACTCTACCAATTGAGCTATATCCCCAGCCCTCATGCATGCAGTCCTTGATAAAGGCAGGTAAATTTGGTAATCAATCGACTCCAGAGATCCTTGACATTGCATTCTTCCAGGGCCAGTCTCCAACTTCCAGAGGCAGATGACTTTTATGGCCTTTGTTTCCTCACTTTGACCTGATCCCCTATTTCTACACTAAATACCTGTCCTTCATCTGGCTTCATATAGATTCTTTTCACCTTCCAACTTGGGCTTGATTCCAATGCCCTATCCTTAAATCTTTGTTCAAGAATAATTTTTTTAATTTAGAAACTGAAATATGTCTATCTTGTTAGTTTACTGAGATTCATATCCTGTCTCCTTTGACATTGAGGGCCTGTCTAAATTCTCTTATGATGTCCACTACTGAACTTAGCAGTTTTAGCTGTACTTCCTCTAATTAACAGACCCAAGATCCTAAATTAGATAATCCTTAATACATGATTTCTCATTCTGACTTCTTAGTGTAATACAAAGCTACTCCCCCACCCTTTCCATTGCATCACAACCTAGATTGTCAGTCTGAAAGCTGCTCTCCCCAACCTTTCTGGTGCAGCCATTTTTCCCACCTCCCAACTACTGTCAGTCTGTGAACATCCTAGCTAGCTATTGGTTCATCAGTCAGCTTGCAAATATCCTTCTCCATTATTGATCCCCTGTTAGCCTGGCGGGATTCTAAAAGATAGCTTCACCGTCTTCTTTTCTCTTGATTTTCTCTCCCCCTGACTTGCTTTCTTTCTCCTCCTCACTTTTCACTCTCTCTAGCATGTGCCCTTTCTCTTTCCCTTTCTTTTCCTCTCATTTTCTCTCTTACCCTGCAGGGAGAACACTCTGCTTGCTTAATAAACTCCCTTATGTGATTTCCCATGTCTGGCGTGGTTTCCATGGGATTCCTTACACTTAGTATTCAAGTTCATGCAGAATTTGAAAAGTGTTCAATAGAGAGCTAAAAATGATCTAAAATGTGGAGAAAAGAGTGTATGAAAAAGTTAAAACAATCTTACATTTTCATTTGGATAAATAATAAATTCTAATTTAAGGAAGCACTATCTTATGGAGAAAATAAGCATCTTCCAAGAAACGTGAGAAAAAAGTAATTGAAAGACTGTAGAATGAAAATCCAGTTTGATCTTGAGGAGTGGACATTGAAAATTTGACAGTAAAGTCTGGCACTTAACTTCAGAGGGTTCAGAAACCCCCATGAAATTGATGCCTCAGGGGGAATCGACACAACATTATGATTTAAGGAAATTTTGGAAAGTGATACCTGTAAGACATGAGAATGGATCATCCAAGAACAGTGACCAATATTCCTTTGTAAAAGTGCTTTAGAACTAGAATTTTTTCATTGAAGCCAAATGTAAACTATCATTTGTATACATAGTGACTAGATAATGTTTTTATCAAATGTACAAAAAAGGTCAAATGCTGAGTATCTCTACCTCCTACAGCTGTATTCATATGAAAGAGTATGTAATCAAATTACAGGTAGAATGCTGTTTTATTTGAGGTTCTATTATTTATTTGTACTTGAACGTACTCTTCCCCTAATGCCATATGCAACTCAAAATGCTTTGGTTACTTCTTTGAATCCCTACTTTTTTGCCTACAAAATGAGAAAATTTTGACTACATTGTATATTAGACCCTTCATATAAGATCCAATGATAACTTTAAAAACAACTAACTGACCTTTACTCAGACAATAAAATTTTAGGTTTACTTCTTATTTATAACAACTATATGAAGTAAGACACAACAAAAGAAAATGAGATTAGATGTTTAATAGTACAGACTTTTCAGCACAGATTGAGTTTATGCTTATACTAGTACCAACAATTTCAGAATTGTTCTGTGACAGAATTATGATTCTTTGCCTCATAAGAGTAGAGGACTAACTTCAATCAGTGTATATTCTCTTTTTTAGCTTAAAAATCACTATTAACCATGTAATTTTAATTTAATATTTTCTTAAAAATTCCAAACTTTTTGATGTTTATGTATAGGTCAATTCATAAATAATGAATTCTATATTAGAAAAGAACTTTTTAAAGATAATCTTTGTTTTAAAAAATTGGTAAACTACCAGGTTTATACCTGTCATACAAGTGGATTGGGAGGCTGAGGAAAGAGAATCAAAAATTCAAAGCCAGGCTCAGCCACTTAGCAAGGCCTTCAGCAACTTAGTGAGAATCCTGTATCAAAAAAACTGAAAAATAAATAAATAAAAAGGGTTTGGGATGTGGCTCAGTGGCTAAATGTCTGTGAGCTCAATTCCTATCCCTCCCACCAAAAAATGGTATACTAAATGTCAGGCAAATGATAACCAATTGATTTATGTTTGCAAATAATTTTCTTGATGAGTACATTTCATTTTCAGAGATCAAACACACAAGCAACCTGATCAGATATCTAAAAATAGGTTTTACATTAAAGTTATGCCATTTGTATGTGTCTGTCAAAACTAGATCAAGTCTGCTCAGTATATCACTAATATGCAAATTGGGCTGCTTGTGCTCTCACTTTGTTGTTTCCTATATAAACTGGTCCTAGGTAAAGAAAACAAAACTGAAACAAAATTATAAAATGGGCAATGCTGTGTTCCCTGCAAGTTCCATAGATACACACACACATAAACAGTCTTGACATTAAATGGCTTTTTGTGACAGTTCATAAATTATAACATGTTAGTATAAATTTAAGTTGAAGGGAAGAAAGTTTTTATAATCATATGTCATGGGTAAGCTGTATGCTGTATGTATATGGTCCTGTAAGGAACAAGATGCCTGTATGTTAAAAGGGCCACCACTACATGGATAGAAGGATCAGAACTGTCAAAGAATTCAGATTCACTGGAGATGATTTATTTTTCTGTATGGACCAGGTTTTCTCACTTCTCATCAATCAACTGAAAACATCCCACATTTTTTTCTTACATCTTGTGGTTTTTCTTAACCACATCATGATGTGAGACAATCCTCAACTTGCAGGGAGTGATAAATTACTTCATGGCCTCTTCATTTCAGAACTATAGCAATTACTGCACTATTCATATTTCTGTGACTTGTGAATGTTTATTGTAGGAATTATAATTATTTTAATGTAGAATATTCAGAATACAAAATTAATTATTACTTTTCAAACAAATGCATCAAATTAAAGATTATCTTAATATTTACTAAGAATAATAATTTGTTCTTTTTAAAATTATGAATCTTATTTCAAGCTATTAAAATTTTTGTCAAGTTAAAATGTATAATTTAACTCACATTTTAAGTATGAATAACTTGTTTCAAGAGTCCTTTTATCACAGACAGGCTTAAAATATAAAAGATTACTGAATTGAAAATTTTAGGTGGATTTCTCACACATCATTTTCTACAACAGAATTAACTGAGACACACTAGTCAATAGTCAAGGTACCCAAACATTACTTTCAATATGGACCTAAAAGATTATTTGGAGAACATCTCAAGCTTTACAACATCAAACAAGGCTGAGGTAGCAGCATAGATATCAGGTCAGGATGAAGAGTTCATGAAATACATTTTGGAATATTTTGGAAGAAAGCAGCTAAAAATGTCCTTAAAATTCAAATAAATACTTAACATAGGACCCAGATATTTCAAAACAAAATGTATAACTATAATATAAGATCATAATTCCATGCAAACTTGTATGTGAATGTACACAGGTGGCACCAATAGCCCCCGACTGGAAATAATCCAAATTCTCACTGAAAGTTAAATGATAAACAATGCCTTACAAGATAAACATGGCAAATCCGAAAATCAAAAATGCTCCAAAATCTTAATCCTTATGACAGGTGACATGATGCTGCATGTGGAAAATTCCACAGCTGACCTCATGAACAGGTTGCAATCCAAACACAGATGCACTAAAATGTTTAAAATTACCTTCAGATTATGTATGAAAGATACATGTAAAACATAAATACATTGACTTGTATGTCCTCCCAAGGCATTTCTCTCTCTCCCTCAAAAAAAAAAGTTTTTTCAAAATCCAAATCTCTTCCCATTTCAAATACCAAGCATTTTGGATAAAGGATATTGAATTTTTCTATTCAGCACTGGAAGACAATACTAGAACAAACAAAACATAAATAAGTATCAAAATAAGTACACCCAATGAAATAAATCATAAACAAAAGAAATACTAAGAGTAGTTTAATTTACGTGAGTTCTTGATAATCTAAATTTAATATATATGGACAGCAGGAGATGAAGAGTGGTTGCCTGAGAATGTGGAAATGGTTTCACAAGGGTATACTTATATCAAATATACACCTATGTAGGTTAAGTGTGTGCAGATTATTTTAAGTATACCTCAATGAAGTCATTAGAACATTTCAGCTATTTAAACAATCTTTCACTAAATGGAAAACTACTACTTTACAAACGGAGTGAAATTTTAACATTTCCTCCCTTTGACAGCATGCCATATTAGACTTGGTAAAAACAAAAAGAAAAGAAAAGAAGAGGAGGCCGTGGTTTCTGTGCACGGAGTTTGGATTCTGATTCGGGGTTTGGATCCTGCTTGAGGGGTGCCTGGGATTTTAAGGAAGGGAGGGGCAATCCAAGATGGCGGCCTAGAGGGAGACTGCACCCCCAGTCGCTCCAGAACCCAGGAGTTAAGAAGGGGAGGCGTTGAGAGACTCGGACTGAAATAGAGCCACGGGTGAGTATGCCCACTAGGTAAAGCTCGGCCCGGGTGGCAGGCACAGATAGAGGTGGCTTATTGGAGCCGGGCAGGGCAGCTAGAGTCTTCCCAAGGTAGCCTTCCACACTCCGGCAGTGGGCTCCTCCCACACGGCCAGCTGCACGGCGCAGGCCCACAGTGAGAGCATTTCCCCACAGAGCCAGTTCCAAACCGTGAAAGCAGTAGGGGGCTAGGGGCAGTTTTCTTCTGATGAGCTGCTTTATTAGATTCCTCCAAGACATCAGGCTACTGAAGGCTGGGAGGTGATACACTGGAAATCTACCGGGACACTATAAGCCAGTAGCGGAAAACTGCAATATCTCAGGGTCCCACTGACAACTGACCAATATGAGAAAACAAGGGAAGAAAATGTCCCAAACAAACCTAGATACTACATCAATAAAACCCAATGACAGCACAGCAGAAGAAATGTCAGAAAGGGAGTTCAGAATGTACGTAATTAAAACGATCAGGGAAGCTAATGAGGAGATGAAAGAGCAAATGCAGGCATTGAAGGAGGAGATGAAAGAGCAAATGCAGGCATTAAATGATCGCACCAATCAACAGTTAAAAGACCAAATACGGGAAGCAAGAGATCATTTCAATAAAGAGTTAGAGATACTGAAAAAGAAAAACAAACTGAAATACTTGAAATGAAGGAAACAATAAACCAAGTTAAAAACTCCATAGAAAGCATAACCAATAGGATAGAACACCTGGAAGACAGAACCTCAGACATTGAAGATAAATTATTTAATCTTGAAAGCAAAGTTGGCCAAACAGAAAAGATGGTAAGAAATCATGAACAGAATCTACAAGAATTATGGGATATCATGAAAAGGCCAAATTTAAGAATTATTGGGATTGAGGAAGGCTTAGAGAAACAAACCAAAGGAATGAACAATCTATTCAATGAAATAATAACAGAAAATTTCCCAAATCTGAAGAATGAAATAGGAAAACCAAGTACAAGAGGCTTATAGAACTCCAAACATACAAAATTACAACAGACCCACACCAAGGCACATTATTATGAAAATACCTAACATACAAAATAAAGACAGAATTTTAAAGGCCGCGAGAGAAAAGAATCAAATTACATTCAGAGGGAAGCCAATAAGAATATCAGCAGATTTTTCAATCCAGACCCTAAAAGCTAGAAGGGCCTGGAACAACATATACCAAGCCCTGAAAGAAAACGGATGCCAACCAAGAATCTTATACCCAGCAAAACTTACCTTCAAATTTGATGATGAAATAAGATCTTTCCATGATAAACAAAAGCTAAAGGAATTTACAAAAAGAAAGCCAGCATTACAGAACATTCTCAGCAAAATATTCCATGAGGAAGAGATGAAAAACAACGATGCCAATCAGCAACAGGAGGCGCTAGCCTAAAGGAATAGCCAAATAAAGGAGAAACCAAATCATGTCAAAAACAAATATGAGTCAATTGACTGGGAATACAAATCATATCACAATAATAACCCTGAATGTTAATGGCCTGAATTCATCAATCAAAAGACACAGACTGGCAGATTGGATTAAAAAGAAAAATCCAACAATATGCTGCCTGCTAGAGACTCATCTCATAGAAAGAGACACCCATAGACTAAAGGTGAAAGGATGGGGAAAAACATACCATGCACACGGACACAGCAAAAAAGCTGGAGTATCCATCCTCATCTCAGATAATGTGGACTTCTAAGCAAAACTAGTCAGAAGGGATAAAGAAGGACATTACATGCTGTTTAAGGGAAGCATAAATCAGCAAGACATAACAATCATAAATATCTATGCCCCGAACATTGGCTCATCCATGTACGTCAAACAAATCCTTCTCAATTACAGAATCAAATAGACCACAACACAATAATACTAGGCGATTTTAACACACCTCTCTCACCACTGGATAGATCGTCCAAACAAAAATTGAAGTAAAGAAACTATAGATCTCAACAACACAATCAGCAATTTAGACTTAACGGACATATATAGAATATACCATCCAACAAAGAACGAATACACTTTCTTCTCAGCAGCACATGGATCCTTCTCTAAAATAGACCATATTTTATGCCACAAAGCTACTGTTAGCAAATACAAGAAGATAGAGATACTACCTTGTACTCTATCAGATCATAATGGATTGAAATTAGAAATAAATGACAGAATAAAAAACAGAAACTTCTCCAATACCTGGAGACTAAATAATACACTATTATATGATGAATGGATAACAGAAGACATCAGGAGGGAAATAAAAAAATTCTTAGAAGTAAACGAGAACAAAGACACATCATATCAAAATCTCTGGGACACTATGAAAGCAGTACTTAGAGGAAGATTTATTTCATGGGGTGTATTCAAAAAAAGAAGTAGAAATCAACAAATAAACGACTTAACACTACAGCTCAAAGCACTAGAAAAAGAAGAGCAGACCAATACCAAAAGTAGTAGAAGACAGGAAATAGTTAAAATCAGAGCCGAAATCAACGAAATCGAAACAAAAGAAACAATCGGGAAAATTAACAAAATAAATAGTTGGTTCTTTGAAAAAATAAATAAAATTGATAAACCCTTAGCCACACTAACAAAGAGAAAGAGGGAGAAAACTCAAATTACTAAAATTCGGAATGAACAGGGAAACATCACAACAGACACGAGTGAAATACAAAACATAATTAGAAGCTATTTCGAAAATATATACTCCAACAAAACAGAAAACCTCCAAGACATCAACAAATTTCTAGAGACATATGAACTACCTAAACTGAATCAGAAGGACATACACAACTTAAATAAACCAATTTCAAGCAATGAAATAGAAGAGGTCATCAAAAGCCTACCAACAAAGAAAAGTCCAGGACCAGATGGGTTCTCAGCCGAGTTCTACAAAACCTTTAAAGAAGAGCTCATTCCAATACTCCTCAAACTATTCCATGAAATAGAAGAGGAGGGAACCCTACCAAACTCGTTCCATGAAGGCAATATCACCCTGATACCTAAACGAGACAGAGACACATCGAGGAAAGAAAATTTCAGACCAATATCCTTAATGAACATCGATGCAAAAATTCTCAACAAAATTTTAGAAAATCGCATACAAATATATATTAAAAAGATAGTGCACCACGATCCAGTGGGTTTTATCCCAGGGATGCAAGGTTGGTTCAACATTCGGAAATCAATAAATGTCATTCACCATATCAACAGACTTAAAGTTAAGAATCACATGATTATTTCAATAGATGCAGAAAAAGCATTTGATAAAATACAGCATCCCTTCATGCTCAAAACACTAGAAAAACTTGGGGTAGTTGGAACATTCCTAAACATTATAAAGGCAATCTACGCTAAGCCCATGGCTAATATCATTCTAAATGGTGAAAAACTGAAAGCGTTCCCCCTAAAAACGGGAACAAGGCAGGGATGCCCTCTTTCACCGCTTCTATTCAACATCGTCCTTGAGACTCTAGCCAGAGCAATCAGACAAACCAAAGAAATTAAATGGATACGAATAGGAAAAGAAGAACTCAAACTATCCCTGTTCGCTGATGACATGATTATATATTTAGAGGAACCTGGAAATTCCACCAGAAAACTTTTAGAACTCATAAGTGAATTCAGTAAAGTAGCAGGTTACAAGATCAATGCTCATAAATCCAATGCATTTTTATACATAAGTGATGAATCTTCAGAAAGAGAAATTAGGAAAACTACCCCATTCACAATAGCATCGAAAAAAATAAAATACTTGGGAATCAATCTCACAAAAGAGGTGAAAGACCTCTACAATGAGAACTACAGAACACTAAAGAAAGAAATTCAAGAAAACCTTAGAAGATGGAAAGATCTCCCATGTTCCTGGATAGGCAGAATTAATATCGTCAAAATGACTATACTACCTAAAGTGCTATACAGATTCAATGCAATTCCAATTAAAATCCCAATGATGTACCATGCAGAAATAGATCAAGCAATTATGAAATTCATCTGGAAGAATAAAAAACCTAGAATAGCTAAAGCAATCCTCAGTAGCAAGAGCGAAGCAGGGGGTATTGCAATACCAGATCTTCAACTCTACTACAAAGCAATAGTAACAAAAATGGCATGGTATTGGTACCAAAATAGACAGGTAGATCAATGGTACAGAATAGAGGACATGGACACAAACCCAAATAAATACAATTTTCTCATACTAGACAAAGGTTCCAACAATATGCAATGGAGAAAAGATAGCCTCTTCAACAAATGGTGCTGGGAAAACTGGAAAACCATATGCAATAGAATGAAATTAAACCCCTATCTCTCACCCTACACAAAACTCAACTCAAAATGGATCAAGGACCTCGGAATCAGACCAGAGACCCTGCATCTTATAGAAGAAAAAGTAGGTCCAAATCTTCAACTTGTTGGCTTAGGATCAGACTTCCTTAACAGGACTCCCATAGCACAAGAGATAAAAGCAAGAATCAACAACTGGGATAGATTCAAACTTGAAAGTTTTCTCTCAGCAAAGGAAACTATCAGCAATGTGAAGAGAGAGCCTACAGAGTGGGAGAATATCTTTGCCAACCATACCTCAGATAGAGCGCTAATTTCCAGAATCTATAAAGAACTCAAAAAACTCTACACGAAGAATACAAATAATCCAATCAACAAATGGGCTAAGGAAATGAACAGACACTTCACAGAAGAAGATGTACAAGTAATCAACAGATATATGAAAAAATGTTCAACATCCCTAGTAATAAGGGAAATGCAAATCAAAACTACCCTAAGATTTCATCTCACCCCAATTAGAATGGCGATTATCAAGAATACAAGCAACAATAGGTGTTGGCGAGGATGTGGTGAAAAAGGAACACTCATACATTGCTGGTGGGGTTGCAAATTAGTGCAGCCACTCTGGAAAGCAGTGTGGAGATTCCTCAGAAAGCTTGGAATGGAAACACCATTTGACCCAGCTATCCCACTCCTTGGCCTATACCCAAAGGACTTAAAATCAGCATACTACAGAGATACAGCCACATCAATGTTCATTGCTGCTCAATTCACCATAGCCAGATTGTGGAACCAACCTAGATGCCCTTCAGTTGATGAATGGATAAAGAAACTGTGGCATATTTATACAATGGAATATTACTCCGCAATGATGAATGATAAAATTATGGCATTTGTAGGCAAATGGTCAAAATTGGAGAATATCATGCTAAGTGAGATAAGCCAATCTCAAGAAACTAAAGGACAAATGATCTCACTGATAAGAGGATGAGGACATATAATGGGGGGTGGGAGGGGCTAGCATTAGGTTTAGGGTTAGGTTTAGAGTTAGGCTAAGGAGAGCGGTAAGAATGAAGGAAAGAAGGACT
This sequence comes from Sciurus carolinensis, assembly GCF_902686445.1. Classification (NCBI taxonomy): domain Eukaryota; kingdom Metazoa; phylum Chordata; class Mammalia; order Rodentia; family Sciuridae; genus Sciurus; species Sciurus carolinensis. Next base: position 90,771 of record NW_025920217.1, on the reverse strand, counting down.
GTGTAGAGGGAAAAGAGGGGTGGGAGGGGTGGGGGGAGGGGAAAAATAAAATAAACATCATTACCCTATGTAAACATAAAAAAAATAAGAAAAAAAAGAAAAAAGAAAAAAAATTAGACCTTTCAAATATTGTGTTTACTAGAAAGCAATGCTTTAAAATTTATGTAATGTACTAAACATTAATTTACATTCCTAAATGTATCTTTAAGAGAGTAGATTCACATGTACTTTACAATATTATCTTTCTCTTTTTCACAGACACACACAGACACACACACACACACACACACACACACACACACACACACTCTTTTCAATACTGAAAGAGGAAAGGACCAGGACAAACAGCAGCCTCAGTACATTCAAGTCTAATTCAGGACTCTGGCTCACACTGCAACTTCACACATATAACTAGATGGCTCAGCAATATAGTGAAAGTCCTTTGGAGCTTACATACACTTCTGTCCCTCGTGCTATAATCTACTGCTCTTCTGCTGATCTTTAACACTCCCCACACGAGTGAGAAGATGTATAAAAGACTGTAAATTCTGGACAAGTCAGAAAAATGCCTAATCCTTGATGTGTCTTATTATAGCAATACAATTCTTTCAAGAACTAGGTGAACCACATAATGGCAACTTATTTAGAAATTTTAGAAAGTACCACTCTAGCAGGAAATGAAAGTGGCATAATGTGTCAAGGTCCTGAATTGAAGAATGGGGAGACAGAATTGGGTAGAAAAACCAAATAAATTCCTAAGAGGGACTGACAGCACTGATCCCCAGCTGGCTATTCACATTTACTTGCTCAGGTAGCTATATCAAAAACACCTGATTCTTAGGGGAATGCTCCTGCTTGCACCATGACACAGTTTTCAGCAAGATACTCTACAACGTGTGTCCTGCAGTTCTCCTTCCAGGTTTGATTGGCAACATCCAGTGCCTAACCCACCTTCAGAACCTGGATGGCAGGGACAGTCTTCACTTTTTCAGCCTTGCTCATTCCACTGACCCCATCCTCACTGAGTCATTTGCAGAAGGCTCCACTGCTGCACCAGCAGATACAGACCACTGTATTGTGACTTCACCTCCAGTAGAAGTTTCCTTGATTTCTGCATGTTTTTCATTGCACTGCAGAGGGGAAACCTCATCTCCACCCGACACCCAAGGCTTGGGGATGTGGTTGCTGGACCCAGGATACCAAGGCTGCATTCATTTGCAAGTCCCAGAATATTCCATGGACTTTTCTGCAATCCTGAAGACTAGCTATCCTGTTGCAGTAACCTTCTGCAGTCACTAGGCAGGTTTGTACCAGTAGTCTCCAGAGGTCTCTGGAGGCTCCTTTCTTTACAGCCCATCATGACCTACTGGTCCCACAAACTCCCACCTAGCAATCTCCAGGCAGACCTAAACATTTATGTCCCTGTAGTCTGCACCTTTTGCATCCCATGCCACTGTCTCACACCTGCAACCCTGAGCAGCACTTTCCACAACTGGAATTGGTGGGTATCATCACCCTGGGTGAGGCAGCACAGCATTCATCACAAATTGCCGGAGTGGGACACACCTCCACTAACATTGAGAGGCAGAGCCTGCTGAGCCTGCATTCTGTTACCTCTTGCCTTCCTGATTGCTGGTTGTCTCCTCCATACAGGGGCCACCAGTTCTGATGACTTTGGACCTCAATCAGCCAAGGCCACCACTGTCACTCACAGGTCTAGCACCTAGAGGGCCAAGTAAGAGTGACCTTCAAGACTGAGTGAGGTAATGGACTGCAGATCAGAAAAAGGTGTACAGCAGTGTGACTGTAGATAGGGTTCTGGTCAAATTAATACTTAGTAAATGTGAGGAACAGTGATTCCAGGGGTAAAATCCCTGGGAAAGGCAGTGGGGTGTTATGTGCCTGAGGGGTAAGTGAAGGTGGGAATATCTGGGAAGATAATGTGGAAGGAGCTCTGAATATTAAGTTCTCCAGGCATTCAGCTGCATCATTGTTCAACTGTCACTCAGGCATGTGTCTTCATGGGGCTCTTGGCAACTGCCCAGGTCACAGTGTTGCCAGCACCCCCTTGATAACAGACTATGCCTCTGGGTGGCTGGGGGAGAGAGTCAGTCATGCACTCAACATACTCACTTTCTTGGTTCTGCTGCCTCCCACTATTCCAGCCCAGACATTCCTGTCAGGGTGTAAGAGCATCCCTGGTGCTTGTTCATTTACAGTTCTTTGATGTGAGGGGCATAGATTCCACAAAATGTGTCAGGCCTTGGTGGGGCTACACTGTACATTTGGTGGGGTCAGAGGGCCCAGGTTATGGTGAATAGCTGGCACCAATATTGACTGCTCTACTATGAATCTCAGTTCGCATGCAGCAATGTGCCTCTAGGACTATTATAGTGGGTGGTAACTGTAGGCAGGGAGCTAGAGAAAGTGGTCACTGAGGGTATAATTTTGGGATTAATCTCTTGCCGCCGACCAGCGGGACAAATGACACATACTCTTCAGAAGTTTATGAAGCAGCTTCCTCTTTATTCGGTTAACACCCTCAATATATAAGCAGGCTCATGCATAAGCAATTGTAATCAGATATGACCATCCAATCCTATTAAAGGTCAAGTGACCACGAGCTCAAGCATACATGTAAGATATATCTGTCCACGCACTAGGCTGTTGAACTAATTATCATACAGCCAATGGTAAACACTTCCTGTTTTTCTCAAGGCCCATTCAGCACACCCTTTGGCTCTCTGCCAGTTGCCATCTTGGATGCATGTGGCATAAACCTGGGCCCCGGGTCTCGATGGCCACATCTCTCCCTTTCTGTTTATAAAAGAGACTGTGCCTGTCTTAGGTTGTTCAGAACGGAGCCACATTCTTACCCATCATCAGACAATGAGGCTCTAGCCCTCATTTCCTGTCTTAGGTCGGTATGAGCTCCCCATGAATCTTACCCATCTTTGTCTACCGGTCTACATGTTTAACCAGACTTGGGGGGATGAGCCAGCATCAATTGCAACGAGAGCTTGGCAAATAATGACTGTTTCTCTGCGCTGATGTATATGCATTTTGTATAAACACTATATGCACAGAACAGATAAACAAACAATAGACCTCCCCCGGGCAAAAATCCAAACCATTCTTTTCCCCATTGAACATCAGACTGGAGAAAGGTGGCCAATTGTTGTAAAAATAGGAGGATATAGAATAGAAGAGTTGGTAAGGGGTACAGGATAGGGCCACGTCTTTTCTATCCCCCATAGTTCACGTGAGTCTCCTCCATTAACTTGGTGAGAAATCACCAACACCATGAGCGGGAGAAGCCTCCTCATCTTCTTCCTGTTTTTGGGTCTCTGTTGAGGCCTTGACCAATCTCTCCAGCACCCAAATTGGTGATTGTGCATCTTTAACGAATTGCTGGGCCGCTTCTTATTTGTCTTTTGAGAGGTGCCACTGAGGGACCCAGACAGGTTTATCAGATTTCCATGTTATTTTAATTGCTTCAGTGGCCCCTAATGAAAATCCAATCCCTTTTTATTTTGTTTTGGAGTAACTAAAATGGGTGAAGTAGGTCCTTGATTATTTTTCCCAAGACCTTTTCCCCATATGTGTCCTTGAGCTAACATCATTTGATTAGTTTTTAGATTACTGTATGGGATCTCGGATGTGAGATGTAAATCCATCTGTTCCATGATATCTCTCCCTCACAAATTTACCAGGAGATGTTCAAGGATGTAAGGTTGGACGGTACCATTATGACCTTCCTCATCCTTCCATTTTAATATGGCTGCACTCTTGCTAGAATTGGAAGCTATACCCAATCCCCTTAAAGTCTGATTTGCCTATGGAAGTGGCCAGGCTTGGGCCATTCTGTAATTTTGATAATACTTTTGTCAGCCCCAGTATCTAATAAGCCCTTAAAACTTTTGCCTTCTATCACTAACTTTGTCATAGGTCTATCTTTTAAATCCAATGTTAACATGACCCTATTTTGGCCAGTAGAACCTAATCCTTTATTTCCCCTAATAATATTTTTTGATGGATATTGATCATGGCAGCTGGGTAAGACCAACAATTGTGCTATGCGATCACCCTGAGCTAATATTGCTACACCTCTTGGTGAAGAAGCAAGGATTTTTATTTCTCCTGTACAATGAGGGTCTATAACTCCAGGGACAATATTTAATCCTTTTAAAACAGAAGAAATCCTCCCCAGAACTAGTTCCACTGTTCCTTTAGGTAATGGGCCAATCACTGAAGTTGGTATTGGTTGTACTCCCATCTCTGGAGCTAATACTGCTCTGGCGGAGGCACAAGGTCCAATCCTGTGCTTCCTCTTGTTTGTCTAATTCAGGAGTCAAGGGGTAATGAGTCTGAGGCACGGACTGAATAGCCCCATATATTTGTGGGCCCTGAGGCCAGGGACCCTGATTCCCATTTTTTGGAGGTAAAGGGTTATCATCTTTTTCTCTAGTTGATTTACAGTCACTTGTCCAGTGTTTCCCTTTTTTACATCGGGAACATCATTTTGGCACAAAACCTTGGGGGCAGTTCTTTTTCATGTGTCCAAATTGTTTACATTGATAATGCTGTTGGCCTGGGCAGGAACTGGTATTACCTCTAAGACCCTGTGCAAGCGCAGTAGTCATCACCTGACCTTGAATAAAATTTTCCTTAATATCCCTACAAGCCTTTAAGTAGGCTCCAAGGTCTTTGTTTTTTGCAAGGTTCTTATTGCTTCTTTACACCATTTATTTGCTTGCTCATATGCAAGCTGTTTCACTAAAGGCATAGCCTGGTCCACATCTCCAAATATACGACCTGCTGTTTGAATCAATCTGTCTACAAAATCAGCATAGTGTTCATTATGACCTTGAATAACTTTAGATAACTGTGCTTGAAGATCACCAGCACATGAAAGCATTTTCCAAGCTTTAGTGGCATCAACACTAATTTGCTGATACACACCAGGGTGGAAATTAATCTGATTGCCTTGCCCTTCATATGGTCCTTGGCCTGTCAGCATGTTTAGATTCCATTGAGGATTGCCCACAACTACATTACATCGGGCAGTATCAGAACATAACTCCTGGTTAGCCACCTTCCACATGATATTGTCCCCCGATAAACATGCTTTTGCTAAATTATCCCAATCAGTTGGATTAAGATTTTGACTTGCAACATTCTCTAATAAAGAAATGGTAAATGCAGCTTGTATTCTGTAGGACATAACTGCCTCTTTTAATTGTTTTACTAATTTTATATCTAATATTTGATGATATCTTTGATTGTTTTGATTTTCAAATACCGGGAATATTGGGAACACTGATTGAGATTCTACATCAGCCCACTGTCTAGGGGCCATCCCTGTGCAGCAGGTACATGTGCCCCTACAACTTGGAAAGAGTGGTGACCTGGATTATACACCGGAGGGCGTGGTGCAGTAGGAGTTAAATGCCACTGAGAGAACTTCTTTTCTAGCTCTGTCTCAGATAGCTCCTGTTCTTCAGAATCGCATCCCTGTTCTGAGTCTGAAAATCTACTTTCTCTATCAGAAGCTCGACTTGATTATTCTTCTTTTACAATTTCTAACATTTTTTTCCCTTCTCTTAACTATTCTTGAAATTTTGGTTTTTTGGAAGTCAGACAGAAATGAACTAATGTCCATATCGCCACAATAAAAACAAACAGAAACCAAACAAAAAAAGATAACACAAATAACACTTTACACATATTCATTTACTACAGGACGTCCTTTGCTGTCTCTTGGGACAGCCTTTCGTTACATTCCCTCACTAGGTGAACCTTCCATTAAACCTTAAGGCTATTGTTTCCTCAAACAGGGAAACCTGCTAGTTGACTGCTTGTTGACTGTGCTAGTGAAAAATTTTCTTCTTTATTACTTACCCGAGCACTCACCAATTCCCCGTCTGGGCCACCACTTGCCGCTTGCCGCCGACCAGCGGGACAAACGACATGTACTCTTCAGAAGTTCATGAAGCAGCTTCCGCTTTATTCAGATAACACCCTCAATATATAAGCAGTCTCATGAATAAGCAATTGTAATCAGATATGACCATCCAATCCTATAAAGGTCAAGTGATCACGAGCTCAAGCATACATGTAAGATGTATCTGTCCACGCGCTAAGCAGCTAAACTAATTATCATACAGCAATGGTAAACGATTCCTGTTTTTCTCAAGGCATATTCAGCATGCCCTTTGGCTCTCTGACAGTAGCCATTTTGGATGCATGTGGCATAACCCTAGGCCCCAGGTCTCACCCACCAAAATCCCTGACACCTCAAACCCTGCTTCTCATTTGCCATGAGGTAAGCAACTTTTCTCTACCATGCCCTTCCATCATGGTGTTCTGCCTTATCTAGGGTGAAGAGCAACAAAGTCACTGACAATGAACTGAGAACTGAGAGGTCAGAAACCATAAGCTCAAAAGAAACTTTTGCTCCCCTAAGCAGTTCTTGTCAGGCATTTTGGTCAAGAGATAAAAAGCTGAACAATACACTACCTTCATGGACAACAATTTTTACAAGAATTGAAATATCACCAAGTACATACTCCCCCACCTAATTAAATACCATCTCAAGTTTAAAACCATTGTGGAAATGTCAGATGGTAAAAAAGTTACTGTTCAAAAGACATACCAACAAGACAATGCAGAACAGAATATGATATACTAAATGAAACAATATCTTTGACACCCAGGAACTCTTAATTTCAACCCTCTGACACATGTCAAAATTTTGAATGTTTAAATTGTTTTAATGTGTCATATTCAAGCTCTCAGGACTGTATTATTTTATGTTGGAAATAACAAATCTATAGTTCATATGATCATTTGAATTTATGAGAGCTTCAGATCATTTCTCCCCAATTAAAATGGATAGCAGAAATTCATCTAATAAAAAAATCTGATTCCATACCAAGAAAAATTCAGTATAGGGAGGTTAAGAGTCTGGCAAATGAACATGATGATTCTCAACTATCTTTGCTGTGCTTCCTCCACTCTGGCCACTCATAACCTAACCACTCCATTAGCAGACACTGCAAAGCTGGTGATAAAGAACTGAATGAAATTAAGGGCAAAATGACTAAGATTTATTCTACTCTCAAAGAAAGTAGAGACATAAAAATTGGAGATAATAACTGGAAAAAAATTATGGTTTTCCCTGAAATTTTACCTATAGCCTTGTTACTTGAAGACCAAAGTTATTCATTTCCTCTAGGGAAGAGAGATATACCTTAGAATGAGATTTCATTCCTCACTGCCAAGTAGAAAACTAGATTTTTAAAAAATCTATAGTGAGACAATAATTTTGAAAGGCATGTGGCTTACATGCAAGAGCTGTGTACTTAACTGTGGGAAGCCATCCTTATCTAGTAGAATCAGATGAGGTTAAGCCTCATGATGCAGAGGCCTGATTTCTTGGAACTGGCAGACACAAAAGTCTCTCCCAGATTGTTGGGGGGGTTGGCATGTGGCACTGTGGGAGTAGTTACCTGCCTGATTATATGATAGCTTCCCCAAGAAAATGGCTCCCATAATTCCATCACATCCTGTTGGTCACAGAAAAAGCTCCTCCCAGTCTTGGCTCCCTTTACCTGTGTGAATATAAATAAAGGAGAGTTGGGCTATTCCATGTTGTGAGAGACCAAAACTGGTATGGCCAGACCTGTCACAACTCATCTCATTTATAAAAGAGCCTTGACTCGTGTAATTATTGATTAGATAAGTTTATGGGTCATGAATTGATTTATAGCCAATATCATCCTCCTGCAGTTAACCCTCTTCTAATTCACATCAGATGTGACTGAGAGACCCCTACACTTAACAGTGAAAAAAATATTAAAGCTCTCACAAAGTTATCCTAACAGTGGCTAGGAAGCATGCAGAGTATAAGGAAAAAAGAATCTTGGAGACAAGGAAGACACAAAAGTTTATCCTAGACCAAATGAGAACTTGCAAGGAACCACAGAGACAGAATCAGCATTTAGATACCACTCTATAGGATATACTTATTTTCTCCTCCCCTAGATAGAAA